>NW_011494826.1:8906763-8922940 GCF_000754665.1 Bison bison bison | reverse complement strand
ATAAATTGTGGAAAATTCTGAAAGAGATGGGAATACCAGACCACCTGATCTGCCTCTTGAGCAATTTGTATGCAGGTCAGGAAGCAACAGTTAGAACTGGACATGGAACAACAGACTGGTTCCAAATAGGAAAAGGAGTACGTCAAGGCTGTATATTGTCACCCTGTTTATTTAACTTCTATGCAGAGTACATCATGAGAAATGCTGGACTGGAAGAAACACAAGCTGGAATCAAGATTGCCGGGAGAAATATCAATAACCTCAGATATGCAGATGACACCACCCTTATGGCAGAAAGTGAAGAGGAACTCAAAAGCCTCTTGATGAAAGTGAAAGTGGAGAGTGAAAAAGTTGGCTTAAAGCTCAACATTCAGAAAACCAAGATCATGGCATCCCGTCCCACCACTTCATGGGAAATAGATGGGGAAACAGTGGAAACAGTATCAGACTTTATTTTTCTGGGCTCCAAAATCACTGCAGATGGTGACTGCAGCCATGAAATTAAAAGACGCTTACTCCTTGGAAGGAAAGTTATGACCAACCTAGATAACATATTCAAAAGCAGAGACATTACTTTGTCAACAAAGGTTCGTCTAGTCAAGGCTATGGTTTTTCCAGTGGTCATGTATGGATGTGAGAGTTGGACTGTGAAGAAGGCTGAGCGCTGAAGAATTGATGCTTTTGAATTGTGGTGTTGGAGAAGACTCTTGAGAGTCCCCTGGACTGCAAGGAGATCCCACCAGTCCATTCTGAAGGAGATCAGCCCTGGGATTTCTTTGGAAGGAATGATGCTAAAGCTGAAACTCCAGTACTTTGGCCACGTCATGCGAAGAGTTGACTCACTGGAAAAGACCCTGATGCTGGGAGGGATTGGGGGCAAGAGAAGGGAATGACAGAGGATGAGATGGCTCACTGACTCGATGGACGTGAGTTTGTGTGAACTCCGGGAGTTGGTGATGGACAGGGAGGCCTGGCGTGCTGTGATTCATGGGGTCGCAAAGAGTCGGACACGACTGAGCGACTGATCTGATAAATAAAATATATACATTATAAATAAATGCATACTTATATGACCATACATACATGCATGTTAAGTCTCTTCAGTTGTGTCTGATTCTTTGCAACCCTATGGACTGGAGCCCACCAGTTCCTCTATTCATGGGATTCTCATGGCAAGAATACTGGAGTGGGTTTCCATGCCCTTCTCCAGGGGATCTCCCTGATCCAGGGATTGAACCTGGATCTTTTATGTCTCTTGCATTGGCAGGTGGGTTGTTAACCACTAGGGCCACAATAATATTTAATATATCTGATTAATTAAAGTACTGACACAATAACTATATGTGGACATAATATAAATCAGATAAATACGTAAATTTTAAAAATAAATCTACAATAAAAATGTAATAAAATTTAAACAATTTAAATACAAATAATATGTCATTTAAATAAATGCATTGTATATCATTTTTATACATGTTTATATATTATGTATATGTTATGTGTATATATATATGTATATGATTCCAACAATGGCTAATGCACAAGTGTTTTTGAATACTATTGAGAATACAGAAGATGCTATAATTAACTTTCTGGGATGGTGGGAGAGAGAACTTTTGAGCTGAGTCTTGAAGGATTAGTCTGAGGTTGAAAAAAAGCATTTTAGGCTGAGGGTTTGGGGTGAGGAAGGCAGACAACAGACTGTGATGGAGATTGGTGCTTATTTGTAAAGACCTCCTAAATCATGATCTTTATCTCCAAGAGGGTGGTTTTGAGCAGAACAGGCATGAGATGAGATGTGTGTTTTAGCAAGTAAATTTGTAGGGTGGATAACTTTGTGGAAGAGTTTTGGTCTCCTCTCTGCTTCCTTCAAGAGTCTAAGCATTATCCAGCCCTGCAATAGTCTTTCAAAACTGTCCTCACCATTAAAAAAAATAGAGGAAAGGGAAAAGGAATCACTGTAATGGGGTATTTTCTAGTCGGTGTGTCTCTGGGTACTAAAATTCCACATTCAGTGGTAAGGTTTGAGATATCTTCCCTGAAGAGGAAAAAAGAATTGTTGATGTATTAACAAAAAATGTACAAAAGGAGGAAATAAATCAAAGATGAAAAAATAAAGAAGTGAACACAGACAAATGGCTTACTGATGTCCCTAATTTCTTATTTTTGAAGATTCTTCCACTAACCTGACCTTGAAAAGAATGAACTCTGACTATCTCAGGAGCGTTTATGATTGAGGTGAAGACTGAATGTAGAATGCTCTGATGATGGAGGGAAATTTTAATTCTCTTCTTTCATCACTGGCTAAATCTTGCAGTTGGAGGAGGAAAGGAAACTTTTCTTTAAAAATAAAACATTCTAAAATTAGAATCTGATAAAACCCCTCATAGCATTTCCAAAGGGAATCACTTTATAGAGTATTTGTCAGTAATCAAATGCATATCTTTATTGGCCTTTGTCACAGGAATAGCATCTTAAAAGTCTTATTCCAAACATATCATGCAAAAATAGATGATAACTATACTTGACAGCTCCTTTCATTTAAGGATCATAATCTTCCAAACATTAATTAATAAAGACTCATAACACCCTATGAGGTAGGTAAATATTATTATGCTATTTTATGGATGAGGAGGATGATTAATAAGAGGATTAAGCAATTTGTCTGTAACAAGGTGAGTTAGCAGACATGGAAGTCAAATTTCCACCCTCTGATATAAACATGTTAATTGCTAAACTAAGATAAAGGCCTTTACTCATCTGCAAAATGATTCTACAAAATTGAATCAATGATTTTCACTCTCACTTATCCAAGAACCTAGAGATTTTCTAAATTAAAAAAAAATGACAATACATTTTTCAAAAATGGAGAGTTTAATATTTACCATGTATGAATTTGTTTCTTCTTTGGTTAATAGAACCTCAAGACTGCAGTGGGTGTATTTTTTTAAGGATTATTTATTTATGTTTATTGAAATATAGTTGATGTACAATATTACATATTATAGGTATACAAAGAGTGAATCACAATTCCTAAAGATTATACTCTCAAAAAACTAAAAATAGAACTAACATTCAGTTCAGTTCAGTTTAGTTGCTTAGACATGTCTGACTTTTTGTGATCCCATGGACTGCAGCACCCCAGGCTTCACTGTCCATCACCAACTCCCGGAGCTTGCTCAAACTCATGCCCATCAAGCTGGTGATAGACCATCCAACCATCTCATCCTCTGTAATCCCCTTCTCATCCTGCCTTCAGTCTTTCCCAGCATCAGGGTATTTCCCAATGAGTCAGTTCTTCACATCAGGTGGCCAAAATATTGGAGCTTAGCTTCAGCATCAGTTCTTCCAATGAGTGTTCAGGACATATTTTCCTTTAGGATTGACTGGTTTGATCTCCTTGCAGTCCAAGGGATTCAAAAGTCTTATTCAACATTACAGTTCAAAAGCATCAATTCTTAGGCAGCCAGCTTTCTTCATGGTCCAACTCTTACATCCATATATGACTACTGGAAAAACCATAGCTTTGAATAGATGGACCTTAGTCGGTAAAGTAATGTTTCTGATTTTTAATATACTCTCTAGGTTTGTCATAGCTTTTCTTCCAAGGAGCAAACGTCTTTTAATTTCATGGCTGCAGTCACCATTTGCAGTGATTTTCAAGCCCAAGAAAATAAAGTCTCTCAGTGTTTCCATTGTTTCCCCATCTATTTGCCATGAAGTGATGGGACCAGATGCCATGATCTTAGTTTTCTGAATGTTGAGTTTTAAGCCAGCTTTTTCATTCTCCTCTTTCACTTTTATCAAGAGGCTCTTCAGTTCATCTTCGCTTTCTGCCATTAAGGTGGTGTCATCTGCACATCTGAGGTTACTGATATTTCTCCCTGAAATCTTGCTTCCAGCTTGTGCTTCATCCAGCCTGGCATTTTGCATATAATTAAATAAGCAGGGTGACAATATACAGCTTTGACATACTCCTTTCCCAATTTGGAACCAGTCCATTGTTCCATGTCTAGTTCTGTTACTTCTTAACCTGCATACAGGTTTCTCAGGAGGCAGGTAAGGTGGTCTGGTATTCCCATCTCTTGAAGAATTTTCCAGTTTGTTGTGATACACACAGTCAAAGGCTTTGGCATAGTCAATGAAACACAAGTAGATATTCTTCTGGAATTCTCTTGCTTTTTCTATGATCCAATGGATGTTGACAAATTGATCTCTGGTTCCTCTGCCTTTTCTAAATCCACCTCGAACATCTGGAAGTTTTCAGTTCACATACTGTTGAAGCCTAACTTGGAGAATTTTGAGCATTACTTTGCTAGTGTGTGAGATGAGTGCAATTGTGTGATAGTCTGAACATTTTTTGCCATTGCCCTTCGGTGGGATTGGAATGAAAACTGACCTTTTCCAGTCCTGTGGCCACTGCTGAGTTTTCCAAATTTGCTGGCATATTGAGTGCAGCACTTTCACAGCATTATCTTTTATGACTTGAAATAATTCACCTGGAATTCCATCACCTCCACTAGCTTTGTTTGTAGTGATGCTTCCTAAGGCCCACTTGACTTCACATTCCAGGATGTCTGACTCTAGGTGAGTGATCACACTATCGTGGTTATCTGGGTCATGAAGATCTTTTTTTTGTATAGTTCTTCTGTGTATTCTTGCCACCTTTTCTTAATATCTTCTGCTTCTCTTAGGTCCATACTGTTTTTGTCCTTTATTGTGCCCATCTTTACTTGAAATGTTTCCTTGGTATCTCTGATTTTCCTGAAGAGGGCTCTAGTCTTTCCCATTCTGTTGTTTTCCTCTATTTTTTTGCATTGATCACTGAGGAAGGCTTTCTTATGTTTCCTTGCTCTTCTTTGGAGCTCTGCATTCAGATGGGTATATCTTTCCTTTTCTCCTTTGACTTTCACTTCTCTTGTTTTCTCAGCTATTTGTAAGGCATCCTCAGATAACCATTTTGCCTTTTTTCGTTTCTTCTTCTTGGGGATGGTTTTGATCACCACCTCTTGTGCAATGTTATGAACCTCCATCCATAGTTCTTCAGGCTCTCTGTCTATCAGATCTAGTCCCTTGAATCTATTTTTCACTTCCACTGTATAATTGTAAGGGATTTGATTTAAGTCCTACCTGAATGGTCTAGTGTTTTTCCCTACTTTCTTCAATTTAAGTTTGAATTTGGCATTAAGGAGTTCATGATCTGAGCCACAGTCAGCTCCTGGCCTTGTTTTTGCTGATTATGTAGAACTTCTCCATCTTTGGCTGCAAAGAATATAATCAATCTGATTTTGGTATTGACCATCTGGTGATGTCCATGTATAGAATCTTCTCTTGTGTTGTTGGAAGAGGGTGTTTGCTATGACCAATGCGTTATCTTGGCAAAACTCTGTTAGCCTTTGCCCTCCTTCATTATATTCCAAGGCAAAGCTTGTCTGTTACTCCAGGTACTTCTTGACTTCCTACCCTTGCTTCCTAGTCCCCTATGATGAAAAGTACATCTTGGTGTTATATCTAGAAGATCTTGTAGGTCTGCTTGCTGCTAAGTCGCTTCAGTCGTGTCCGACTCTGTGTGACCCCAGAGACGGCAGCCCACCAGACTTCCCCGTCCCTGGGATTCTCCAGGCAAGAACACTGGAGTGGGTTGCCATTTCCTTCTCCAGTGCATGAAAGTGAAAAGTGAAAGTGAAGTCGCTCAGTTGTTCCCGACTCTTAGCGACCCCATGGACTGCAGCCTACCAGGCTCCTCTGTCCATGCATTTTCCAGGCAAGAGTACTGGAGTGGGGTGCCATTGCCTTCTCCATGTAGGTCTTCTTAGAACAATTCAATTCCAGCTTCTTTGGCATTAGTGTTTGGGGCATAATCTGGGATTACTGTGATATTGAGTGGTTTGCCTTGTAAAAGAATAGAGATCATTCTGTCATTTTTGAGACTGTACCCAAGTAGTGCATTTTGGATTCTTTTGTTGACTATGAGGGCTACTCCATTTCTTCTAAGAGATTCTTGCCCACAGTAGTAGATATAATGGTCATCTGAATTAAATTCACCCATTCTGGTCCATTTTAGTTCACTGACTCCTAAAATGTCGATGCTCACTGTTGCCATCTCCTGTTTCAGTCAGTCAGGTCAGTCGCTCAGTCATGTCTGACTCTTTGTGACCCCATGGGCTACAGCATGAGAGTCTTTCCTGTCCATCACCAACCCCCAGAGCTTGCCCAAACTCACGTCCATTGAGTTGGTGATGCCATCCAACCACCTTATCCTCTATCATCCCCTTCTCCTCCTGCCTTCACTCTTTCCCAGCATCAGGGTTTTTTCCAATGAGTCAGTTCTTTGCATCAGGTGGCCAAAGATTTGGAGTTTCAGCTTCAGCTCAAAGTATTGGAGTTTCTTCTCCTGTTTGACTACTTCTAATTCTTGATTCATGGACCTGATATTCCAGGTTCCTATGCAATATGGTTCTTTCCAGCAATCGACTTTACTTCCATTACCAGTCACATCCACAACCAGACGTTGTTTTCGCTTTGGTTCCATCTCTTCATTCTTTCTGCATTTATTTCTCCACTGTTACCCAGTAGCATATTGGGCACCTACAAACCTGGGGAGTTCATCTTTCAGTGTCCTTCCTATCTTTTTGCCTTTTCCCAGGTGATCATGAGCCATGCCGTGTGGGGCCAGCCAAAATGGACGGGTCATGGTGGGAGTTCTGACAAAACGTGGTCCCCTGGAGAATGGAATGGCAAGCCACTTCAGCATTCTTGCCTTGAGAACCCCACGAACACCTACCTGGGTATATAATCCCCAAAATAAACCCCACTAATTAAAAAAGACATGTACACCCCAGTGTTCATTGCAGCTTTATTTACATCAACATATGAATGGATAAAGATGTGGTATTTATACATAATGGAATACTATGTAGCCATAACAAAAAATGAAACTTTGGCATTTGTAGCAACATGGATAAACTTGGAGGACTGTAGTGTTTTGTTGCTTAACCAATTTGTAGCTGTATCACAGTCTTCAAAGAAGGCATGAAGTTTGTTGTTATTTGGGATACTCTTTATCTTCTAAATCTGTCCACTATTCAGATTTTTGTCTTGTCCACGGTGGCTCAGATGGTAAAGAATCTGCCTGCAGTGGGGAGACCTAGGTTTGATCCCTGGTTTGTGAAGATCCTCTGGAGAAGGGAATGGCTACCCACTCCAGTATTCTTGCCTGGAGAGTTCCATGGACAGAGGAGCCTGGTGAGTTACAGTCTGTGGGGTCAAAAAGAGTCAGACATGACTGAGCAACTAACACTTTCACTGTTCTTCTTCTTGTAGGATGCACCTTACTCAGTACTTGGGGCTTTAGATGAGAATAATTTCATACCACTTATTAGGATGTAGAGTTCTAGTTTGTTTTCTCTAATAATACCAGCTACACTTTATTAAGCAGTTAGTATATGACACACACTGATAAAAGCCCAACATAATTCACATTATTCGGTAAACACTGTGAAGAAGATTCTATCCCATTTGACAGATGGGAAGTCTGAAGCTTCAGTAGATTATAAAACTTGCTCAGTCAAGATAGCATAGCTAAGTAGTGCTAAAGCCTGGAATATCCCAAGACTGTCTGACCCTAACACTCAATTATTCTGAATATCAGATCACAAGCCAAAACATCAGATGATTAGAACTCCTTCCTATAGAATAATAGAAGCTTAATATATCTTTTTCTGTACTCTAGCTTTCATTAGAATAAGATTAAACATTTGACATATTTTTTTACCTGGCCAACATGGCAGTGGAAATATATAGGTGGCTCCTGTTATAGGCCCAGATATAGAATTCATATCTATAGAATTTCCTATAGAATTCATAGGAAACAATTACAGCAAGACATAATCTTTAGATAAATTTCCCAATCCCTGGAGTCCTCATTTTCCTTCTCAACTGGATAAGTATTCACTGGTACCTTCTGTCTCCCTGACCATACTGGGCATACCTGTCCCGGGCATACCCCAGGACACGAACTTAGTAGTTGTCAAAAATTCATTTGGTTATTTCAAAGGCTTTTTCTGTTCAATATTCAATTTTAGTTTCCTTTGCTTTTTTGACTTCTCCACAAAAAGTTGGCAGTATCTGAAGCTCCATTCTCTCTTGATCATGATGACATTCCAACTCTATTACTATTTACCTCGTTGGTTCCATGGGGGACTTTTTAAAGGTTGTTTGTTTTGCTGAAGGACTGGTAAATGATGTGTTTCAGAAGTGACATTTTGCATTGTAGGGGCCAGGCAATCTGGCCATGAAGAGACTTTCCATAAATCCCACGTGTTTTTCTGGATTTCAATGCTGTCATCTTAAATGCAGCATCTGTAGCATAAAACTGCCAAAGAGGGTCATATTTTTATTTTTACCAGTAATTCTAGGCAACCTGCTTTTGCCCAGATCCAACAACTTAGATTATTTACTGACTTTTCTCTTAAACTGGGCCATTCTTTCTGAACACGAAAGATTTGATATAGTATAAAGCATCTCTTTGGCACTGCCACTTAAAAATGTATACACATGCTACTTCCAGAAAACAGTCTTCTTGAAGAACAAGATGAAAATTTAATGGCAGCTTTAATTCTAACTTAAGGCACTTACAATATTACACTAGCAAAAAAGAATTCACCAACAGCTGCATGTCTGAGAGACCAAGGGACTGATTAAATCTGTCACATGGACAACATCTAAGTTTTTAAATGGTAGGTGTGCACTACAGCTTGGAGTTAGTCTGTTACCAGATGAGCCAACTTCAAAGATGGTGGGCGGCACAGCCCATAGTAGGAGGTGGGCAAGCAGTAAAGCTTCCAAGACAGTTAAGAGGAGTTTTTTTGTTGTTATTAATTATAAATTTACTGAAGATGAAGATATTGTGAGGTATGCTGATAATGACCTGACATTTATTATCAGTTTTTGTGATATTAGTATGCAAAGACAGATTAAATAAATAATGCAAATTAATTGCATTTATATTTTAAACAGAAGAGTACTTCAAATGCAAATAGGAGACATCCTGTCTACAAGGATATTTAGCCAATTGCTTGATGCATGTGGTTGTGAAGAGTATTGAATACTGTCCAAGAGGCACAGATGGGATGATTTAGGCACAAACAACTTTTATTTTGTTACTTCTGTGCAAACTCTTGGACATACCTGCCTTTATAAAAATTATATTCTTGATGTACATATGAAAAGCCTTAAATATACATCAAGAAATTATATAGAGAGCAGTTTCTTGGCTAATATCTAGGGTTATTAAACTTTAATATATTACAGATCCATATTCCTTACAGATTTGTTATAATTTAGGAGCTAAATGTTGACAGTTCCTAGTTACAGAACTTTTCTTTAAGATTTCTATCTAAATAACATCTCCCACCTGATTTGAAGCAGCGATTTCAGGGTTTGCTTCTTTTTTTAATGTATACATATTGTGAATGTACTAGATGATACAGTCAGCTTCAAGTACTTTTAATACTAGGAAGCTCCTATGCCTGAGATGTTATCAAAACTTTTTCCTGGGCACCCCCCAACCCTCAGGTGCCCACCAGAGCATTTTTTTGCTTCTTCTATTTGGATACTAGGAAGCTTAGGGTCACATTTATGACCCACTCTCGATGTATAGGATTTCACGTCAGATATGTTTGTACACTACCTTCACTCCTGGTTTGAATTTATTTTCCTACTCCTGTTTTCTTTTAAAATTTTCTTTAAAATTTCAGTATTAACTCTTATCATTTTAAATAGCTTTCTTTTAAGTTTTACTTTATCTTACCACACTATATAGGTGCTTAAAAAAGCTTTCTCAAACTGAGTAGCAAAGCAATGAATGAAATAAAAAAAAATACAGATATTTTGGCGCCTGCAGCTAATTCATGATACAAATGCCAAAGCTTTCACTGCCTTTCTGTATGGATGGCACAGGCTTGCTTAGATTTCCAAGGGTAAAGTGGAATTAGAAAGAATATCATTATAAATGATTAACTCATCCAGGTCATAATGAGGATAATTATTTTTGTGTCTCTTTATCCCTCTGGGATATGGAATAATTGCATCAGCACTTTGCCAAGTAATATTTAAATCTTGTTATTGGTTGAAACAAAATGCAAATCTTTGTCTGGCCTGATTCAATATGTCCAAATGCAAAGAAAGATACAGGGAAGGTAACGCCCAGATTCACATTTACTAAGGGATTCCAAATAATGCCCTAAATGACTATTTGGAGCTCAGTTACATGCAGGTGCTAGGAGGATTTATGCTGTGAATGCCTGAAATACTTTCTCCACTGAGGGGAGATTATTAAGTACTAGTGAGCCTGAGTGTTTGGTGCCAATACTAACCATTAACTTTTGGCTCTGAGCCATGACTGTCTACTCTGCAGTGGATTCTGCCACCAAGGGGAAGGTCATTAAGGGCTGTTCTTTATTCTCGTTAGTATGTTCCAACATAATTAACAGAAGTTGTTCACCAGATGGTTTCCTTCCTGTCAGCAAGTACCTCCAGCTTAATGGGCTATGCAGGATTCTTTACTTTAAGTGGGTGAAGCGGGAAGCAAATTTAAAATATATCATCTTTGATCCTCCCACTTCTAATTAGTTCTAAAGGCTTTAGATAATAATGTAAAGGGGGAAGGGAAATGAAATCATTCTAAAAATCAAAGAATCACAGAAGCCCCACAGGAGTTTTATAAATACCATGGCGGGTTTCTTCCTCCATGCTAGGTCTCTGCCCGGCACCAAGAAAAGTGCAGAAACTATTGTCAGCTTCCTACTGAATCATGTTCCTAGAGTCTTAGAGGTGAATGGATTTCAAATTCAATAATTAAATCCAATAAATGCTTATGTAGTTCCCACTGGGTCTCAGAATTGTACTGGGTGCTGAAGATACACAGCAAGACCTGGCTCCAGAGGTTAGAAAGTCATGAGAGGTCAGACACTGTAAAGGGACAATTTACAAGAGTTTGGTAAATACGGTACCGGAAATGAATGGCTTCCCACCGCACCAGTGCCGTTCCCCTCTTTGTGTGATAAACCCTGGTCTTGTTCAGGCATGCCCTCTCATGCACATGCCACTGGGTGAAAGTGAGGCTGCTCTAAGCAGTCTTCACTGTTCCATTCCTCTTGTAAGTGTTTGGTTTAAGAACTGGACATGGAAGTCACCTGTGGCCAATGAAATGGAGGCTTGATTGGGAACTTCTGTGAAAGGCTTTCTTGATCCTAAGAAAACACTAGAAGGTATGGCCTCCTTTTCTTTCATTGTTGAGGTTGTGAAACTGGAAATCATCTAGCCATATGGCATAAAGCATAATAAACTCCATTCTATTATCTCAAACTGAGTAATTTTTCTCTAAATTTTGTTATATTTAAGAAATGGTTATATTATAAGGAAAATAATTAAAAATATCCCACTTTTATTAATTTCTCAATACTACAACAACTTTGTAAATCACATGAAACAGAAACCATCCTCTGTATAACAGATGGGGAAATTGAAACTCAGTGAGACTATAATGTGATGCTCCTGGACCAAGCTATGAGCTTCTGAAGTTAAGCATACCTTCTACCCAACCATTTGATAGAGCAAAAAACTCAATTCCACAGGCCAGGGAAACAAGGTCATTACAAAACATTTCTTCTGTCTTTTTTTTTTTTTGCATGAAAATACTTTCTGTGTTTTCTCTTGAAGTGGACTTCTAAACTTACTTGCGTTTCCCCCAAATTTTCACATGGAGAAATATTTGCACTGAAGTAAGGTGAAAATGGGCTTCCCTGGTGGCTCAGACAGTAAAGAATCTGCCTGCAATGCAGGAGACCTGGGTTTGATCCCTGAGTCAGGAAGATCCTCTGGAGAAAGGACTGGCTACCCACTCCAGTATTCTTGCCTGGAGCACTCCATGGACAGAGGAGCCTGGCGTACTACAGTCCATAGGATCCCAAAGAGTCACACACTACTAAGAGACTAACACTTTCACTTTCAAGGTGAAAAAGGTTTTCTAATGGGGGTAAACTACTATTAAAAGTCAGTCTAGAGAACCAGTGGAGGCGTAGTCACCGCTGCAGCTGCCACCTCTCATCATGCCGAAGCACAAGTTCTCCTTGGACGTGACCTGTGACGGCTGCTCTAACACAGTCACTCAAGTCCTCAGCCTTTGGAGTGGGAACACTGACTCCAAGACCCAGACTACCAGAGAACTAACCCTAGAGAGTATCAAATAGTGAGAACACACAAAGGAAACCACTTGAATACAAGACCCGCATCACCCAACCACCAGTAGCACCCTGTGTAGGACGCCTCATCTAAACAACAAACAAAACAAAAATATAGACCCAATCATCAGCAGACAGGATTGCCACCTCACTCAGCCTTGCTCATCAGAGGGAAAACAAACAAGCAAACAAAAAGTAAGTGCAAATCTCACCCTATGGGAAGCTTACACAAACCACTGGACCAACCTTAGGAGGGCAGAAACCAAAAGAAAGAAAGAATTCAACCTTCTTCAAGGAAAGAATTCAACTTTCCTTGAAGCCTGGGGAAAGGAAACCTCAAACACAATAACCTTAAAAAAATGATGAAAAGGCAGAGAAATGTTTGACAAATGAAGGAATAAACTAGAAACACAGAAGTCAAAATAAATGAAGAGGAAATAGGCAAACTACCTGAAAAAGAATTCAGAATAATGATAGTAAAGATGATCAAAACCTTGAAAATGAAATGGAGAAAATGCAAGAATCAATTAACAAAGACCTAGAAGAATTAAGAATAAACATACAGAGACAAACAATACAATTACTGAAATTAAAAATAGTCTAAAGGAATCAATAGCAGAATATCTGAAGCAGAAGAACGAATCAGTGAGCTGGAAGATAAAATGGTGGAAATAACTTCTGAAGAGCAGAATAAAGTAAAAAGAATGAAGTGAACTAAGGATAGTCTCCGAGACCTCTGGGACAATATCAAATGCAACAACATTCGAATTATAGGGGTCCCAGAAGAAAAAAGAGAAAAAGAAAGGATATGAGAAAATTTTTGAAGAGATTATAGTTGAAAATTTCTCCAACATGGAAAAGGAAATAGTCAATCAAGTCCAAGAAGAGTCCCATACAGAATAAACCCAAGAAGAAACATGCCAAGACACATACTAATCAAACTAAAAAAGACTAAACACAAAGAAAAAATAATAAAAGCAGCAAGGGAGAAGCAACAAGTAACATACAAGGGAAACCCCGTACACTTAACAGTTAATCTTTCAGCAGAAACTCTGCAGGCCAGAAAGGAATGGCAGGATATATTTAAAGTATTGAAAGGGAAAAAAATCTACAACCAAGATTACTGTACCCAGCAAGGATCTCATTCAAAATTGATGGAGAAATAAAAAGCTTTTCAGATAAGCAAAAGTTAAGAGAATTCAGTACCACCAAACCAGCTTTACAAAAAATGTTAAAGGGACTTATATAGTCAAGAAATATAAGAGAAGAAAAAAGATCTACAAAATCAACCCCACACAGTTAAGAAAATGGCAATAGGAACATATATATCAATAATTACTTTAAATGTAAATGGATTAAATGCTGTAACCAAAAGATACAGACTGGCTGAATGGATACAAAAATAAGACCCATATATATATTGTCTACAGGAAACCCACTTCAGACCTAAAGACACATATAGACTGAAAGTCAGAGGATGAAAAAATATATTCCACGCAAATGGGAAGCAAAAGAAAGCTGGAGTAACAATCCTCATATCAGACAAAATAGACCTTAAAATAAAGAATATTATAAGAGATAAGGAAGCACACTACATAATGATCAAAGGATCAATCCAAGAGGAAGGCATAGCAACTGTAAATATCTATGCACCCAACATAGGAGCACCTCAATACATAAGACAAACACTAACAGACATAAAAGGAGAAATTGACAGTAATACAATAATAGTAGGAAACTTTAACACCCCATGCACACCAATGGACAGATCATCAAAACAGAAAATTAATAAGGAAACACAAGTCTTAAATGATACATTAGATGAGATGGATTTCATTGATATCTTCAGGACATTCCATCCAAATACAGAAGAATACACCTTCTTCTCAAGTGCACATGGAACATTCTCCAGGATAGACCACATCTTGGGTCACAAATCAAACTTCAGTAAATTTAAGAAAGGTGAAATCATATCAAGGATCTTCTCCGACCACAACGCTATGAGACTAGATATCAATTACAAGAAAAAAACTAAGAAGCACAAACACATGGAGATTAAACAACAGGTTTCTAAATAGCCAACAGGTTACTGAAGAAATCAAAAGGGAAATAAAAAAATTTCTAGAAACAAAATGACAATGAAAACATGACAACTCAAAACCTATGGGATGCAGCAAAAGCAGTTCTAAGAGGAAAGTTTATAGCAATACAATCCTACCTCAAAAAACAAGAAAAACATCGACCAGACAACCTAACTTTACACCTAAAACAACTGGAAAAAGAACAACAACAAAAAAAGTCCAAAATTAGTAGAAGGAAAGAAATCATAAAGATCCAAGTAGAAATAAAAAGAAATGAAAGAAACAACAGTAGAGATTACTAAAACTAAAAGCTTGTTCTTTGAGATGATAAACAAAATTGACAAACCTTTAGCCAGACTCATCAAGAAAAAAAGAGAAAAATCAAATCAACAAATTTAGAAATGAAAAAGGAAAGGTTACAATAGACAATGTAGAAATACAAAGGATTATAAGAAACTATTATGAACAACTATATGGCAATAAAATGGATAACCTGGAAGAAATGGACAGATTCTTAGAAAAGTTCAATCTTCCAAGTCTGAACCAGGAAGAAATAGAAATTATGAACAACCCAATTACAAGCACTGAAACTGAAGCTGTGATCAAAAATCTCCCAAAAAACAGAAGTGCAGGACCAGATGACTTCACAGGAGAATTCTACCAAACATGTAGAGAAGAGCTAATGCCTATCCTTCTAAAACTCTTTTCAAAAAACTGCAGAGAAAGGAACACTTCCAAACCCACTCTATGAGGCCACCATCACCCTGATACCAAAACCAGACGAAAACAACACAAAAAAAGAAAACTACAAGCTGATATCACTGATGAAAATAGATGCAAAAATCAATAAAATTCAGCAAATAGAATTCAGCAACACATCAAAAAATTCGTGCACCATAATCAAGTTGGGCTTATTCCAGGAATGCAAGCATTCTTCAATATACACAAATCAATCAATGTGATATACCATATTAACAAGTTGAAAGACAAAAATCATATGATCATTTCAATAGATGCAGAAAAAGCCTTTGTCAAAATCCAGCACCCATTTATGATTAAAACCCTTCAAAAGTGGGCATAGAAGGAACCTACCTCAAAATAGTAAAGGCCATATATGATAAGCATACAGCAAACATTATTCTCAATGGTGAGAAACTGAAAGCAATCCCCTTAAGATTAGGAACAAGACAAGGGTGTTCACTTTTGCCACTATTATTCAACATAGTTTTGGAAGTCCTAGTTACAGCAATCAGAGAAGAAAAATAAATAAAAGGAATCCAGATCAAAAAGGAGAATTAAAGCTCTCACTGTTTGCAGAGGACTTGATACTATACATCAGATCAGATCAGTCGCTCAGTCGTGTCTGACTCTTTGGACCCCATGAATCGCAGCACGCCAGGCCTCCCTGTCCATCACCAACTCCCAGAGTTCACCCAGACTCACATCCATCGAGTCAGTGATGCCATCCAGCCATCTCATCCTCTGTCATCCCCTTCTCCTTTTGCCCCCAATCCTTCCCAGCATCAGAGTCTTTTCCAGTGACTCTGATGAGTCAACTCTTCGCATGAGGTGGCCAAAGTACTGGAGTTTCAGCTTTAGCATCATTCCTTCCAAAGAAATCCCAGGGCTGATCTCCTTCAGAATGGACTGGTGGGATCTCCTTGCAGTCCAAGGGACTCTCAAGAGTCTTCTCCAACACCATACTTCAAAAGCATCAATTCTTCGGCGCTCAGCCTTCTTCACAGTCCAACTCTCACATCCATACATGACCACTGGAAAAACCATAGCCTTGACTAGATGAACCTTTGTTGGCAAAGTATGTCTCTGCTTTTGAATATGCTATCTAGTGTC
>NW_011494826.1:8906141-8906663 GCF_000754665.1 Bison bison bison | reverse complement strand
TTCTTTGGCGCTCAGCCTTCTTCACAGTCCAACTCTCACATCCATACATGACCACTGGAAAAACCATAGCCTTGACTAGATGAACCTTTGTTGGCAAAGTAATGTCTCTGCTTTTGAATATGCTATCTAGGTTGGTCATAACTTTCCTTCCAAGGAGTAAGCGTTTTTTAATTTCATGGCTGCAGTCACCATCTGCAGTGATTTTGGAGCCCAGAAAAATTAAGTCTGACACTGTTTCCACTGTTTCCCCTATTCCACTGTTTCCATCTATTTCCCATGAAGTGATGGGACCAGATGCCATGATCTTCGTTTTCTGAATGTTGAGCTTTAAGCCAACTTTTTCACTCTCCTCTTTCACTTTCATCAAGAGGCTTTTGAGTTCCTCTTCACTTTCTGCCATAAGGGTGGTGTCATCTGCATATCTGAGGTTATTGAGATTTCTCCCGGCAGTCTTGATTCCAGCTTGTGTTTCTTCCAGTCCAGCATTTCTCATGATGTACTCTGCATAGAAGTTAAATAAAC
>NW_011494826.1:8891439-8905661 GCF_000754665.1 Bison bison bison | reverse complement strand
GAGGTCAGTGATCACACCATCGTGATTATCTGGGTCGTGAAGATCTTTTTTGTACAGTTCTTCTGTGTGTTCTTGCCACCTCTTCTTAATATCTTCTGCTTCTGTTAGGTCCATACCATTTCTGCAGAGTTCCAAAGAATAGCAAGAAGAGATAAGAAAGGCTTCTTCAGCGATCAATGCAAAGAAATAGAGGAAAACAACAGAATGAGAAAGGCTAGGGATCTCTTCAAGAAAATCAGAGATACCAAAGGAACATTTCATGCAAAGATGGGTTGGATAAAGGACAGAAATGGTATGGATACTATATATAGAGAACCCTAAAAATAGTATCAGAAAATTACTAGAGCTAATCAGTGAATTTAGCAAAGTTGCAGGATACAAAATCAATACACAGAAATCACAAAATCAATACACAGAAATCATTACCAAACTCAATCTACAGATTCAACGTGATCCCTATCAAATTACCAATGGCATTTTTCACAGAACTAGAACAAAAAATTTCATAATTAATATGGAAACACAAAAGACCCCAAATAGCCAAAGCAGTCTTGAGAAAGAAGAATGCAGCTGGAGGAATCAACCTTCCTGACTTCAGATTATACTACAAAGTTACAGTCATCAAGGCAATATGGTACTGGCACAGAAACATAAATATAGACCAATGAAACAAGAAAGAAAGCCCAGAAATAAACCCATGCACCTATGGGTACCTTATTTCTGACAAAGGAGGCAAGAATGTACAATGGGGCAAAGACAGCCTCTTCAATAAATGGTGCTGGGAAAATGGGACAGCTACCTGTAAAAGAATGAAATTAGAACACTTTCTAACACCATACACAAAGATAAACTCAAAATGGATTAAAGGCCTAAATGTAAGACCAGAAACTATAAACCCTTAGAGGAAAACATGCAGAACACTCGATGACATAAATCAAAGCAAGATCCTCTATGACCCACCTCCTAGAGTAATGGAAATTAAAACAAAAGTAAACCAGTGGGACCTGATTAAACTTAAAAGCTTTTGCATAGCAAAAAAAGCTATAAGCAAGGTGAAAAGACAACCCTCAGAATGGGAGAAAATAATAGCAAATGAAACAACTGACAAAGGATTAACTTCCAAAATATACAAATGACTCATACAACTCAATGCCAGAAAAACAAACCACCCAATCAAAAAGTAAGAAAAAGACGTAAACAGACATTTCTCCAAAGAAGACATACAGATGGCTAACAAACACATGAAAAGGTGCTCAAAATCGCTCATTATTAGAGAAATGCAAATCAAACCCACAGTGAGGTATCATCTCACACTGGTCAGAATGGCCATCATCAAAATGTCTACAAACAATAAATGCTGCAGAGGGTGTGGAGAAAAGAGAATGCTCTTGCACTGTTGGTAGGAATGTAAATTGATACAGTCACTATGGAAGATGGTATGGAGATTCCTTAAAAAACTAGGATTAAAACCACCATATGACTCAGCAATCCCACTCCTAGGCATATTCCCTGAGGAAACCAAAATTTAAAATTACACATATATCCCATTGTTCATTGCAGAACTATTTATGATAGCTAGAACACGGAAGCAACCTAGATATCCATCAACAGATGAATGGATAAAGAAGGTGTGGTACCTATACACAATGGAATATTACTCATCCATGAAAAGGAATGCATTTGAGTCAGTTCTGATGAGGTGGATGAACACAGAACCTATTATACAGAGTGAAGTGAGTCAGAAAGAGAAAGATAAATATCATATTCTAACACATATATATGGAATCTAGAAGAATGGTACTAAAGAACTTATTTACAGGGCAGCAATGGAGAAACAGATGTAGAGAACAGGCTTATGGACATGGGGAGAGGGTGAGATGTGTGGAAAGAGTAACATGGAAACTTACATTACCATATGTAAAACAGATAGCCAACAGAAATTTGCTGTATGGCTCAGAAAACTCAAACAGGGGCTCTGTATCAACCTAGAGGGGTGGGATGGGGAGGGAGATGGGAGGGAGGTTCAAAAGGGAGAGGATATATGTATACCTATGGTTGATTCACGTTGAGGTTTGACAGAAAACAACAAAGTTCTGTACAGCAATTATCCTTCAATAAAAAATAAATCAAAAAGAAAAGTCAGTCAGTCTAGACTATACATGATCAGAAAGGGTTTCAAAAGATTTTGAGATACAACCATGGCCTTCCAGTTCATGCCTTGTGTGCCATCACGCCACCTAGGAGGGATTCCAACAGTGATGCATGGGCTAGAAGGCTGAGCTATAAAAACTCTGGCCAGGGTAGTCACAGGCTTAACAATCATGTGCTGTCACTCAGTTGTGAAGGTAATTTCATTCAGTCACTGCAGCTGTTAGAACTTCTTTGTTTGCAAGTGATAGAAAGCCCAACTCAACTGGCTGAAGCAAAATGGAACTATATTGGCTAATACAGTTTAAAAATATTCAATACTTGGCTCTGACTTCAGGTGCAGCTTGATTTAGGGCTCAATTTCAATTACTAGGTTTCACTTATATGCTCTCCTTTCTCTGGGGTAGCTTCATTCTTGCTCTGAGTGGTGGTTCCACTCCATAGGCTTATTTCACCACAGTACCATGGGAAATAGGGTTTACTTCTTGGAGAGCTCAGATAAAAGTCTAGGAATTGAATTTCATTGGCCTTGACTCTATCATTGTGGTATATTGAGTTATAACTTGGTCATAAATCTTCACTCTCTTGCAGCTGTGTTATATATCCACCTTCCTGCCATGGTCTCATGGTAGGCAAAGTATACTCCTCTTCCCTTGGCCATAGGCTTGGTCATACTTGTTTGCTGTTATGTGTTACTGTGCATCTTTGGCAGGTAACATTCCCTCTCAGCGTCTGCTGCCTCATCTGAAAAATTGGGATTCTTCAATGTAAGAAGGGTTGTTGGAGACCTTCAGAAATAATACATGTAAAACCAAGCCCTTTGTAGGTACTCAGTAAATATTGGCTATCCTGATGTCATTATTATTGGAATTACAGTTGATCCTTAAACAACACAGGTTTGAATTGCATGGGTCTAGTTATACACTGATTTTTTCCCAAGAAATATATATATATATATATATATACACACACACACACAGTAAATGTATTTTCTCCTCGTGATTTTTCTTAAAAATATTTTCTTTTCTCTAGCTTATTTTATTGTAAGAATATGATACATATAACATACAAAATATGTATTAGTCAACTCTTTATGGTATTGCAAGACTCCTGGTCAACAGTTGGCTGTTAGTAGTTAAGTTTTGGGGGAGTCAAAAATTTTATGTGAATTTTCAACTGTACAGAGGGTCAGCACCCATAAACTCCATGTTATTTAAAGGTCAACTGTGTGGAGTTTATAGGAAAGCTACTCTTAGCTAAGTATAAGGAAGAACACTTAGCACTGTCCAAAAATAGAATGCACTTCATAATGTCATAGCGAGTCCCTGTCTGTGGGAACTGTTCCAATAGAGGCTGGCCTTGGGGAATGGAGTATACAGGATTTTCTGGGAGTGCCAGGAGGCAACTTTATATATGATTTCTATGGTACCTTCTAATTCTTGAGATCCTAAGTTCAACAAACTGTGAACCAGCTTTATTAACACCAATTTATTAATTGAGCAAACACTGAAAGGCATTACCAGCAGGGAATCAACATACCTGGATGTATTAGGGATAATCTGGGTTTAGACCTGCTGTCCTGGAATAAATATGAATGCATCCCCTTTTCTTCTCGATGGTGTCCCAGTTTGGATGATAAAATGATATAGTTACACTGGTGGTGCTTGTTTAGTCATCAAGTTGTATCCAACTCTTTGCAACGCCATGGACTATAGTCTGCAAGGTTCCTCTGTCTGTGGGATTTTCTAAACAAGAATACTGGAGTGTGTTGCCATTTCCTTCTCCAGGGGATCTTTCCAACTAAGAGATCAAACCCACATCTCCTGCATTGCAGGCAGATTGTTGATTTTTTTTTAAATTGAAGGTAATTGTTTTACAGAACTGTGTTGGCTTCTACCAAATATCAACATGAATCAGTCATAGGTATACATATGCCCCCTCCCTCTAGAACCTCCCTCCCACTTCCCCCCCATTCCACTCCTCTAGGTTGTTACAGAGCCCCAGTTTGAGTTCCCTTAGCTATAAAGCAAATTCTCATTGGCTATCTAAATTCTTTACTGACTGAGCCACCAGGGAAGCCCAAGTTAGTGAATAGAAGTCAAGCATATTCTTGTTATTTACTAAATAAGTTACCCCCTTAGTGCCAGAATTACTGCTCTTCCTGGGTTTCCCTTCCTGGTGTAATTGTATTATCATCCTCCTATTAACTCAGCCTCACGCGTTTGGAAGCCACTTGAACATTTCCCTGCTGCACCTTCAATCAGCTGCCAAACCCTTTTGATCCCATCTCCAAAACGCCTCCCATTCTGCCCCTTCTTTTAAGTCTCACTACTTTAATTCAGGTCTTGTTACCTCTTGCCTGAAGCATTGTAAAATCCTCCTAACAGGCCTACCCAGTCTGTTATCCACAAACCCTGCTGCCAGTAGAAGGTGACTTTTAAAGTGTGCCACCAATCTCGCTGATAGTTTTTATTCACCTAGATAAATGAAATTAAGTGTGTGTTGTCTGAGTCTTCCTGCACCACATAAAAATGTGAACTACGTGTTCAGGAGGATATGACTTAAAATGGAGAGTTATGTGGACTACACAGGATTCCCCTGGAGGCACTCAGGAGGGCATCTCAATGGTACAGTCCATTAACCTTCAGAGCACCTGGAACCTGCAGCTGAGCCAGCCCGCATGTCTCCTGCTTGGATGAGGCAAAGCTAACAAAATCAGCCACGGACAAAGAAAACAAAGAATGGTTTCCAGGTTCAGCCCAGACTGAATCTTTAAAGGCAAGTTTTCTGAATTGCAGATGCTGATTTGCAGTAGGTATTGATTTTCCATGGAGTTGCCTCTCTCAGGGGCAGTGTGAACTAGCATTTTTCTGGGGTTATTTATACAATGTTGGTGAATGATTCCCTTGAGCAACACCAGGGATATCAACTAGAACAGAAAACACCGCCCCTTTCTCAGACAGGCATTCGCAGTCCTCCCACCTGGCCTCTGCATCTCCACTAGCACTGTGTTCTCCATACGCTGTGCAGACCACGTCTGCCTCTCACCTGTGTCCACATTCCCCTTCTCCCTTAACCAGGGCTCAGGGGTGCTCTTCAGACGAAACACTCTCCCATCACCTCTCATGATGGGAGCACTCTCCGTCAGTTAGGGCTCAGCTCAGACTCCACTTCTGTAAGGCTTTGCCAGATTCTCCTGGGGTCATTCATTTCCTCCTTGATGACTTTTCACTCTATGTTATCTATTTTTTTATGTAGCTACTTGCCCATTTATGTGCCTTTAAACTGTAAGCCCAGAGAGAAGAAAATATTCTTCTATTCATCTTGGTATTGTCTTTGGTGCTTGGGACATAGGGTTTTCAATGAATATTTACTTAGTTATAGGATATTGGAGAAGGGTATTTTAATTGGGTAGGACAACTTTCTTACCATGTGGAACTGAAACATCTCCTACTCTTATACCATTATTTGACCAGGACAGGAGAGTACCCCTTCTGCTGGAGAAATGTATTTGCTTTGCAGTTAACAAATGATACGAGGGCTGTGTTCAACTTTTTGAATTGAGGGTTTGGAAATTTTTTAAAGCTACGGAATGCCGGAAAATACAAAGTATAAAACTAATCCTAATACTTAATTCCTTGTTATCCTAATACTTAAAATCTTTGTTTATCCTAATTCTTAAATTTGGCCTGTGATGTGTGAAATACGCTAAAATGCATGACTGGTGGAGCAACTTGTTACGTTACTCACCTATTTGGAGCAATAATCTCTGGAGAGTATCAAATCTTCTGCAAAGTTGTTGGCCTCAATCTAAGCAATTTTGAATTACCTTATGGATTCCAGTCAGTGGGATATCAGATTGCTTCCTGTGTAGAATGCAGGTTTAAACCAACAACCACAAGGGCCTATCTTTGAAGCATAAAACACTTGGACATTAAAACTTCTTTTTGGCACTATGCCTGAGGTCAGAAATCTGCATTTTCAGCACACATCACCTGGGATTTCTCAGCACACATGGCCTGAGTTCCACATTCTCTCTCAACTTCCAAGTATGCAGCTCTGTTGGAGAGAGCCCTGTTTTGGAGTCTATGAGGAAGAGAAAGACAAAAAAAAAAAAAGGACCTCAACCTGGGTGACCAGTGAGAAAAATATCTTCTTGAAGTGAAAGAGTGTAGAGACCATGACAGGGTTATTAAAAAGCTATTGGAATTTCTCAAGCTGAAATTATGAAAGGTACTTGTATTAGATGAACACAGAGGGGGCTTTTCCATGAAGATAGTGAAGGTCAGACATTGGAAAAAGGTTACAGGGAGAGAGTAGGGAGGGCTGTTACGAGATTGTTTAAATTCTGACATAGAATCCCAAGATAAAAAGTCCTAAAACAAGAAGAGATCCCTAATTTAGAATGAATAGCATGAAAGAGAAGAAACAATTAAGTAAACATTTAGCCTTTAAAAAATTATGATCAAACACGATATTTGGTTAATTTAAGAGGGATGGTCAAGACACTGCCATGTGCCTTCTTGAAGGAGAATAAAATAGGAGCATGGCAGAGGGTGCAGGACATTGTGTGGCCAGTGGCCAAGGACCCAGAACCTGCAAGAAGTACTCAAAGGGGCCAACAGAGGAGCTGAGTATGGATGAAATCACATCCACCCGTGATCCTTGCCAGCCATGCCCGGAGTTCTCAGTTTTTCCTCCTAAAGACCTGAGATCCAGATGGGACCTTAGAGGTTATTTCCTTCCACGCTGTCAATTACAGAGAAAGAGGCTGCCAGCAGACAGGATGAATGGGTTGTTCTTTTACCCAGTTTGAAGAACTGGTCTTAAATCTAATTGTTAGGTTCCTCAACTGTTTTTTTTTTTCCCCTTGGGCACATGCCTTCAAATCAAATAGGATCCTAACCCCAAGCCTCGCTTTCTCCCTGGGCAAGCACTCGCCTAGGTGCTTTCAGATTTCAAGCCAAAGACGAGAGGGCAAGGACTCACAAAGGAGTCTTAAGAGAAGCTGTGTAGGTGTTTTGTCACTGTCATCTTCAAAACAACCCAAGAGGCAGCAGTCATCGACTTCATTCTACAGAAAGCCTAGAGAAGTCAAGGATTTTGTCAAAAGCAGCAAAGCTAGAAACTTCGGGAGGTGACAAGAGAATTCGGTCAATTCGACTTCAAAATTGTTGCTCCTCACCCCTGTAAGAAATCCACCCAGGGTTCCACACCCTACCCCCACCAGAGCCAGTTCAGGATGGGCTTCTTGAAATCCCCAAAGTCTGCTCTCCTCTGTCCTTCTGCTGACTCGCAGTTCCAGACCCTCCGCTTTGTGGGACTCAGTCTAACGCTCACCCCAGTACTCACACATGGTTTCAGTCACACTGGATCCCTTGGTGTAGGGTAAGGAGTCTCCCTTTGGGAGCTCAGCTCTGGACACCAGCTGTCTCTTTTGGATCAGTCTTGGGAAGCCATCAGATCAGGCATACCCGGACACAGGGCATCTTAGGGAGGAGGTGTGTATGCTCTGGGGATGGGAAATCACTGTGCAGGATTGGAGAGTGAGCACAGGGAAGACAGTGCCTTCCTCCGTCTCCCCATTAAAGACACAATACCTGGAGGAAGGTTTGATGTGCAGCAAGAGCGGTATAGCCAGGGCTGAAATTTCAAAAGCTTTTAACAGGTGTCCTACCCCCAACATAACCCTGACCTGGAAGTGCCTGGGCCAACCTCTCATTATTGTGCTTAACCTGAGTTCAGTGGCATTACTTTGCCAACAAAGCTCCATATAGTCAAAGTTATGGTTTTTCCAGCAGTCATGTATGGATGTGAGGTGGTGATCATAGTTTAGTCGCTAAGTCATGTCCGACTCTTGCAACCCCTCTGTTCATGGGATTCTCCAGGCAAGAGTATTGGAGTGAAGTGCCATTTCCTTCTCTAATGGATGTGAGAGCTGGACTATAAAGAAAGCTGAGCACTGAAAAACTGATGCTTTTGAACTGTGGTGTTGGAGAAGACTCTTGAGAGTCCCTTGGACTGCAAGAAGATCAAAACAATAAGTCCTAAAGGAAATCAATTCTGAATATTCATTGGAAGGACTGATGCTGAAGTTGATGCTCCAATACTTTGGCCACCTGAGGTGAAGAGCTGACTCATTAGAAAAGACCCTGATGTTGGGAAAGATTGAAGGCAAGAGGAGAAGGGGATAACAGAGGATGAGGTAGTTGGATACACATGAGTCTGAGCAAGCTCCGAGAGATGGTGAAGGACAGTGAAGCCTGGTGTGCTACAGTCCACAGGATCGCAGAGTCATATATGACTGAGCGACTGAATAGCAACAATCTGAGTGCAAGGCAGCTACTACAGAGAAGCTAGTAGGAAATACCATTTGATGGGTTGTTGTTGTTTAGTTGCTAAGCCATGTCCAGCTCTTTTGTGACCCCATGGACTGTGGCCCACTATGTTCCTCTGTCCATGGGATTTCCCAAGCAGGAATACTGGAGTGAGTTGCCATTCCCTTCTCCAGGGGATATGCTGTGTCTCCTGCATTGGCAGGTGGATTCTTTACAGCTAAACTACCAGGGATTGTATAAATGGACATGAATCTCTTCATAAACTTGGATATTTAATGGCTTGAACCATGACTGTTGGATGGTGCAAAGAGAAGGCTACTGAGGAGAGCACGGGGTTGGCAATGAAGAGTCCACACCCTGCCTGTTGGGGTCGCGAACAGCAGGTCCTAACTGGGTGGAATGAAGACTGGAAAGGAGGCTCTGGAAAGGAGAAGTAGGTTCCTTCTGCATGAAACCTTAGTTCTCTCTGAGTCCTTTTGCATTAGGATGTTTTCAGCTAGGAACAATAGGAAAGCCAACTGAAACTAGCTTATTATAAGATTACTCTTTAGCTCACATATGTGAGGAAAATCAGAAGTAGGGGTGGGCTTCAGCTTTAGTAGATCCAGAAGTTCAATGATGTCATCAAGGACTTAGTGTCTTTTCATCTTCCACACTGCTGTCCGCAGCGTCAGTTTAATCCTAAGGCAGTTCCTCCTGGGGCTGTGGGATGACTGCCAGTAGCAATCAGCAGGGGAGTGTCTGCTTTCCTGTTGCTCTCTCTTAAGAGTGAGAAAGCACTTCCTCAGAAGCCTCCAGAAAATCTCTCTTTGGTCACATGCCCATTCCTAAACCAGTCACTGTCATGAGGGATAGGATAACTCTTCAGACCAGTCAGATCTACCCTTGAAGCTATGGGAAATTCCACAAACTCTTTGCATACCACCCATGAGCAGAGGGATGGGATGGATGTTGCCTATCGAGCACAACATCCACTGTACCCTCCTGACACCTAGATAGTAAATTGCACATAGCAGTGTCAACAGGTCTTTGTTGATGGAATAGAAGTCTGTATTACGAAGTGAGTTTCCTATGGACAGAACTGGGTCCAGAAAGTCACTGAAGAAGAGCTGAGACTGAGAAAGACCATTGGGCTGGGAGCTAGAAACACTACGTTCTCTTACTTATTTTATCTTATTTACTTATGTTTTTGGCTGCACTGCAAAGTGTGTGGGATTTTAGTTCCACAACTAAGGATCAGACCTGAGTCCCCTGCACTGGAAGCATGGAGTCTTAACCCCTGGATAACTAGGGAAGTCCCTGCATTCTCTTCTTGACCACTTTTGACACTTTTAAAAAAATTTTATTTATTTTACTTGGAGGCTAATTATTTTACAATATTGTAGTGGGTTTTGTCATACATTGACATGAGTCAGCCATGGGTGTATATGTGTTCCCCATCCTGAACCCCCCTCCCTCTTCCCTCCCCATTCCATCACTCAGGGTCATCCCAGTGCACCAGCCCTGAGCACTCTGTCTCATGCATTTAACCTAGACTGGCGATCTGTTTCACATATGATAATATACATGTTTCAATGCTATTCTCTCAAATCATCCCACCCTCGCCCTCTCCCACAGAGTCCAACAGACTGTGCTTTAGATTTGTGTCTCTTTTGCTGTCCTGCATATAGGGTCATCATTCCCATCTTTCTAAATTCCATATATATGCATTAGTATACTGTATTGGTGTTTTTCATTCTGACTTACTTCTCTCCATATAATAGGCTCCAGTTTCATCCATCTCATTAGAACTGATTCAGATGTATTCTTTTTAATGGCTGAGTAATACTCCATTGTGTATATGGACCACAGCTTTCTTATCCATTCATCTGCCAATGGACATCTAGGTTGCTTCCATGTCCTGGCTATTATAAACAGTGCTGTGATGAACATTGGAGTACACGTCTCTCTTTCAATTCTGGTTTCCTCAGTGTGTATGCCCAGCAGTGGGATTGCTGGGTCATATGGCAGTCATATTTCCAGTTTTTTAAGGAATCTCCACACTGTTCTCCATAGTGGCTGTACTAGTTTGCACTCCCACCAACAGTGTAAGAGGGTTCCCTTTTCTCCACACTCTTTCCAGCATTTATTGTTTGTAGACTTTTGGATTGCAGCCATTCTGACTGGTGTGAAATGGTACCTCATAGTGGTTTTGATTTGCATTTCTCTGATAATGAGTGATGTTGAGCACCTTTTCATGTGTTTGTTAGCCATCTGTATGTCTTCTTTGGAGAAATGTCTGTTTAGTTCTTTAGCCCATTTTTTGATTGGGTTATTTATTTTTCTGGAATTGAGCTGCAGGAGTTGCTTGTATATTTTTGAGATTAATCCTTTGTCAGTTGCTTCATTTGCTATTATTTTCTCCCATTCTGAAGGCTGTTTTCACCTTGTGTATAATTTCCTTCGTTGTTGACACTAACTTTTTGTGCTAACTTTGGATATTCCATATGCAAAATATATTCAATCCTGTCTTTCCCATAGTTCCAAAGGATTGTTTCAAGATGAAAAAAGATGTACATCAAAGTCCTTTAGCTTCCTAGTAAGAAAGAAAATGTGCTAACTCTTGTTATTTCATAATATTTTGTCACAAGATGGGAATTTTCCAAGTTCATGAAAATCATCTTTTGTTAAGATAAAAATCTCCTGCTTATGACAGGTGACCAGAGTACTACTTTTAAAACTGAGCCAAAAAATAATGGAACGCTAAGCAGCATGAGGGAACCACCCATGTCTCTGAGTCGACACTTGGCCTGTTTTTCCTGGGCTTGGACTTCATGTTTGATTTAATGAGGGCTCGACTAGAACCTCATTCTTTAGCTTCTCTGTCTGTTCTTGGGGGATTTGAGCTTGTTGTAGCAGTGGTATCAGAAAACATAACACTTATTAAGTCCATCAAATGGCCGACTCTCTGTCCTGGGGGCCAGATCATGCTGGTCTGTTATCATGACTCTGTTCCAGTACTTCTCATAGCAGCTGTTTTCAAACACATTCTTGGGCTCATACTTAGAGTATGATGTTAATCCTTTGTTCATTCAGCTATCTGTTGCTGTGTAATCTTGATCACTATCAAACCCCAACATATTTAATAGGCCTAGATCCAGCAATAGCACTGAGCTATGCTTTGCTTAGAAGGAATTACTCAGATATGTTGTCTCTGGGTGTGATCCTCAGTGGCCTCAGGGAACTCTCTCTGTGCTTCATTCTTTCACAACTACATATACCACCTGCAACTCTTATTTTTAAAAAGCACTTCATTACACTCATGATGATCATGTTAGTATAGGTCACCCTGTTGGACTTCCAAGCCTCCAGATGCCCCAGGAGTCCTTGGGAGAGGTTAATTTATAAGCCCTGTAGGTTCTTCACAAGACTGGAAAAACCTAAGCCTGACAGTAAGAAAGCCAGTGCTGGGGCTAGTGTCCACTTGCTACCCGCCTATCCTTCACCATGGCTCTTCAGCTCCTTTATTCAGCAACAAGGCTAAAATTCCTAGATCCTGTCCTTCCTTCTGTTCTATTATGATCTTGCCTGTATGTCCCATAATCTGTAAATTACCAGGTTAACTACCACCAATAAACTCTAAATAAACTAAAAGGGGGGGAAAGAGGAAAAGAAAAAATATTTTTAAAATAGAAATTATATATATGGAAAAAATACAGGTCCACATATCTGAAGTTGGTTAAAAGTATAGTTAGTATTTATGATTTTCTATTTTGTGTTCTCTTTGCTTTCAGGCAGTTTTTTTCTTAAAGGAGTTTTTTTCATACCTTCATACCTGAAAATTCTGAGACCTTGGTGGTTTTGCTTATTTAGAGTTACTGTAATCTTCCATTAAGTTTTCTAATCTTTGGAAACTGATGCTATTTCTTCCCTAAATGTTATTAGAATTCACTAGGGATGACATCTGGGCCTGGAGTTTTCTTTCTGGAAAGTTATATTACAGATTCAGTTTATTGAGTACATATAGAGTCATTTCAGATTTTTAAAAATTTTTCTTGAGTTTATTTTGGTAACTGTGTTCCTTGGAAATTCTGTGCTTTTTCAGAAAATGAACATTGTTGTATCTTATTAATGTTGTAGGATCTAGAAGATAAGCTGATGTGAGAGTCACAAATTGCATTTAGCTGTTATGATATAATTTTCATTATCATTTAGTCTGAAATATTTTCCACCAAGAATTCTTTCACTTCAGTTCAGTTCAGTTCAGTTGCTCAGTCGTGTCCAACTCTTGGCAACCCCAAGAATTCTTTCATCCACAGATTATTTGTAAGTATAGTGCTTAATTTCCAAACATTTAAGTATTTCTAGTTATTCAGAGGTTACTGATTTCTAACTTAATTCCAGTATGGCCAGAGAATATATTCTGTTGATTTCCATCTTTTGAAATACATTATAACTTGTTTCATGGTTCAGAACGGCCAATTTTAGGAAATCTTCTGTGTGCTTTTGAAAAGAATTTGTATTCTGCATCTGTTGGATATAGTGTTCAATATATATCAACTGGGTCACATTTTTTCAGACCTTCCACATATTCACTATATTTTTCTCTCTATTCTTTCAGTACTGAGTGAGGTTGATTCTGGATATGTCTAGTTCTCTTCTTTATCTTATGAAATTTTGCTTTATATAATTTGAAGATATGCTCTTAGGTACAAACAAATTTAGAATTGTGACTTCCTTATGGATTGATCCTTTTCTACCATTAAGTTTTCCCTATTAGTCTCTTTTATCTTTAGTCATATTTCTTGGCCAATTGTACTTTGTAACTATTATAGCAACAGCAGCTTTTTTTGGTTAATATTAACATTGCATCTATATTTTCTCATTCTTTCACTCTCAGTGTTTATTTTTCCTTATATTTAAGATACTGTCTTTTTTAAGTAGCATGTACTTGGCTTTTGTGGTTGGTTTTAATTCAGTTTTTTAAAAAATATCTTGATATTTTAATTGAAATATTTTAATACAATTACTCACATATTTGGATTTATGACTATCATTTTACTATTTGTTTTCTATTTGTTCTATCCTATAATCTTCTTTTCTGCCTTCTTGCATTTTTTTTTGATTAATGAAGCATCCTTTACTGATTTATTTCCCCTTCTATTAGTTTGTTGTTTATGGTTTGAAAGAATCAATATTCAATTAGATACGACAACATAATTCTCCATTCTTTGACCTTTGTTTTTTTCCTATATTTCCATGCTTTTTTCTGATATTATATTTCTTTTGCTTAAAAATTCATTTTATTATATTTTTGACTGCAAGTCTGCTGGTGATGAATTTTCACAGCTTTTGTGTTCTGGAATTGCCTTAATTTTCACCTTCAAATTTTTAACAAATTTCATTTCAATTAATTAATTAATTTTATTTTTAAGATAACAGAAGCAGAAGATATTAAGAAGAGATGGCAAGAATACACAGAAGAACTGTACAAAAAAGATCTTCACGACCCAGATAATCACGATGGTGTGATCACTGACCTAGAGCCAGACATCCTGGAATGTGAAGTCAAGGGGGCCTTAGAAAGCATCACTACGAACAAAGCTAGTGGAGGTGATGGAATTCCAGTTGAGCTATTCCAAATCCTGAAAGAGGATGCAGTGAAAGTGCTGCACTCAATATGCCAGCAAATTTGGAAAACTCAGCAGTGGCCACAGGACTGGAAAAGGTCCGTTTTCATTCCAATCCCAAAGAAAG
>NW_011494826.1:8890742-8891339 GCF_000754665.1 Bison bison bison | reverse complement strand
GCCTCTTGAGAAACCTATATGCAGGTCAGGAAGCAACAGTTAGAACTGGACATGGAACAAGAGACTGGTTCCAAATAGGAAAAGGAGTACGTCAAGGCTGTATATTGTCACCCTGTTTATTTAACTTCTATGCAGAGTACGTCATGAGAAACGCTGGGCTGGAAGAAACTCAAGCCGGAATCAAGATTGCCGGGAGAAATATCAATAACCTCAGATATGCAGATGACACTACCCTTATGGCAGAAAGTGAAGAGGAACTCAAAAGCCTCTTGATGAAAGTGAAAGTGGAGAGTGAAAAAGTTGGCTTAAAGCTCAACATTCAGAAAACAAAGATCATGGCATCCGGTCCCATCACTTCATGGGAAATAGATGGGGAAACAGTGGAAACAGTGTCAGACTTTATTTTTCTGGGCTCCAAAATCACTGCAGATGGTAACTGCAGCCATGAAATTAAAAAACGCTTACTCCTTGGAAGAAAAGTTATGACCAACCTAGATAGCATATTCAAAAGCAGAGACATTACTTTGCCAACAAAGGTTCGTCTAGTCAAGGCTATGGTTTTTCCTGTGGTCATGTATGGATGTGAGAGTTGGACTG
>NW_011494826.1:8863847-8890363 GCF_000754665.1 Bison bison bison | reverse complement strand
AGGTTCGTCTAGTCAAGGCTATGGTTTTTCCTGTGGTCATGTATGGATGTGAGAGTTGGACTGTGAAGAAGGCTGAGCACTGAAGAATTGATGCTTTTGAAGTGTGGTGTTGGAGAAGACTCTTGAGAGTCCCTTGGACTGCAAGGAGATCCAACCAGTCCATTCTGAAGGAGATCAGCCCTGGGATTTCTTTGGAAGGAATGATGCTAAAGCTGAAACTCCAGTACTTTGGCCACCTCATGTGAAGAGTTGACTCATTGGAAAAGACTCTGATGCTGGGAGGGATTGGGGGCAAGAGGAGAAGGGGACGACAGAGGATGAGATGGCTGGATGGCATCACCGACTCGATGGACGTGAGTCTGAGTGAACTCCAGGAGTTGGTGATGGACAGGGAGGCCTGGCATGCTGCGATTCATGGGGTCGCAAAGAGTCGGACACGACTGAGCGGCTGATCTGATCTGATCTGATCCGATCCAGGTTCTCAGCATAATTGAGGGAAGGGTACAGTGATTTCCCAAATACAACTGCCCCTATACATGCATAGCCTCCCCCATTATCAACATTTTCCGCCAGAGAGGTACATTTATCACAATCGATAAACCTACATTGACACAGCAGAATCACACAAAGTCCACAGTTTACATTTGAGTCACCCTTGATGTACATTCTATAGGTATGGCAATGTATAATGACACGCATCCATCCTATGGTATCATGCAGGGTATTTTCACTGCTCTAAAACTCCTCTGTGTTATGCTTGTTCTTTCTTTCCCCCTCCCTCCAGTCTCTGGCAACCATGATCTTTCAATTAAAATTTTTCCATAAATTCGCCTTTTATAGAATGTCAAATAGTTGGATTACACCCTGTGTAGTCTTTTCAGATTGGCTTCTTTCACTTAGTAATATGCATTTAAATTTCCTCCATATCTTTCCATAGTTTGGTATCTCATTTCTTTTTATTTCTAAATAATGCATGTGTGAATGCACCACAACTTATTCATCCATTCACCCAGTAAAAGTCATGATGGTTGCTTCCAAGCTTTGGCAATTATGAATAAAGTTTCTGTATGCAACAGTGTGCAGTGTTTGTATGTACGTACTTAAGTTCTCTACTTTTTTGGGCAAATACAAAGGAGCATGATTGCTGGATTGTACAGTAAGACTATGCTTGGTTTTATAAGAAACTGCTAAACTATCTTCCAAAATGGCTGTACCATTTTACATTTCCTTCAGCAATGAATGAGAGTTACTGTCACTCCACAACCCTGTCAGCATTTGGTGTTGTCAATGTCCTCGATTTTGGCTCTTCTAATAGGTATATAGCAGTATCTCTTTGTTATTTTAATTTGCATTTACCCAATGACAGATAATGTGGAACATCTTTTCACATGTTTATTTGCCATCTATATTTCTCCTTTGGTCGGGTGTCTTTTAAGGTCTTTGGGTCATTCAGTTTCAACTTTGAGGGACATTTTCATTATGTGTAAGATTTCTGAATGGTGGTTATTATTTCAACACTTAAAAGATGTCATTCTGAACTTCGCTGAGGGTTTAGTGGTTAAGACTCCATGCTGCCAATGCAGGGGGTGCAGGTTCAATCCCTGGTCAGGAAACTACGATCCCACGTGCCGTGCAGTATGGCCAAAAAATTAAACATGAAAATAAAAAAAATAAAAGATATCATTCTTTGGTCTTCCATTTTCTACTCTTTTTGTTACTTTTGGTTCTTTCAAAGTACTTTGGCCTTGTCCCCACCTTTGATTGCTTTGAAGATTTTCTTGCATTTGAGTTTTGCTGGTTTCTTTCTTTCTTTTTTTTTTTTTTGCTGGTTTCTTTTTCAAAGCAATTTTACCTGGGTCTTTTTAATTATTCACTTGAATTTTGAAGCATTCTAGAATCTATAGCTTTTATCCATTTTAGGCAACTCCCTCCCTCTGTCTAATATTTCTTCTGCTACATTTGCTGTCTTCTCCCATAACTCCATTTGTGCAAGTGTTAGATCATTAACTCTATCCCATTTTTCCCATTCCTTCTTCTGCTCTGTTTCAATAAGGATAATTCTACTGACTTATCCACCAAATAATTGTTTTTCCTTTTCCTGTATTTAAACTGCTTTTATACCTATCTCCTGTATTCTTAATTTCACTTGTATATCTGTTAATTTCATTTGATTCTTCTTAAATAGATAGTTTTCTGGTAAAACTTTGTATTTTGCCTTTAATCTTATAGAATATATTAATCACGGTTTTAATGTCTATATCTCCCAAATTTAATACCTGGATCCCTGTGCATCTATTTCTATTTTCTTTCCTTCTTGATTCCATTCCTTGATAATTTTTATTGAATGTTGAATATTGTATAAAATATATTATAGAAGATTTACATGATGCTATCATTCTTTAAAGAGAGTTTTCTTTAGCTTTTTGGCAGGTAATTACAATAGGATCAAATCACTTAATCTAATCAGGGACTATTCTTCAAGGTTAGGCTTCAGTCATTGTAAGCTTTGATTTATTTCTAGTGTTTCCTTATTTCCAGGGTATAGTTTTTTTGGGAGATCCCAAAGCTGTTGGTATTTATCAGAGAGCTCTATCTGTTAGAACCTGAACTCCAATTTCAATCTCCTCAGTTCTGTGAAACTATTGATAGTTCTGATTAATATCTCAGCCTCTTAGCCTCCATTTACTGCCTGTAATCTCCATCTCTAGGCTTGTGCTATTTATGAAGGCCTCTAGGGAAAAAGTAGTAGACTGCCTGGCTCATTTTAATGTATTTTCCTTTCCTTTAAGATTTTGAACCTCAAAATCTGGCTGTTATAGTAGTCTTGATCTCCAATATGTGACTTCCCATCCTGGTGTGACAACTAAAGTTCTACCTAGTTCTCTGACTTTTCACAGCTACTTTTCATTCAATTTCTCAATCTCACCAGCCCATTGCTCATATTTCAGCAAACGAACCAAAAGAAAAAGAGCACAGAATGTCTTGACTCACCTCAATGCGTTTTCCTTCCCCACATCTCAGCTGTTTTGATGGCTCTCTGATGCCTTCTTGTTCAGTCTCTCAGTCATGTCTGACTCTTTGCAACCCCATGGACTGCAGAGTGCCAGGCTTTCCTGTCCTTCATTATCTCCCTGAGTTTGCTCTAACTCATGTTCATTGAGTCAGTGATGCCATCCAACCATCTCATCCTCTGTCACCCTCTTCTCCTCTTGCCCTTAATCTTTGAGGGCAAGTATCAGGGTCTTTTCCACTTAGCCAGTTATTTGCATCATGTAGCCAAAGTATTGGAACTTCAGTTTCAGCATCAGTCCTTCCAATGAATATTCAGGAATGATTTCCTTTAGGATTGACTGGTTTGATCTCCTTGCAGTCCAAGGGACTCTCAAGAGTCTTCTCTAACACCACAGTTCAAAAGTATCAATTCTTCAACACTCAGCTTTCTTTATGGTCCAACTCTCAAATCCATACAAGACTACTGGAAAAACCATAGTTTTGACTAGTCAGACCTTTGTCAGCAAAGTAATGTCTCTGCTTTTAAATATGCTGTCTAGGTTTGTCATAGCTTTTCTTCCAAAGAGCAAACATCTTTTAATTTCATGGATGCAGTCACCATCTGAGCATGGCCCCTTCCATCAGAACAAGACCCAGATTCCCCCACAGTCAGTCTCTCCCATCAGAAAGCCTCCATAGGCCTCTTATTCTTATCTATCAGAGGACAGAATGAAAACCACAATCACAGAAAACTAACCAAACTGATAACATGTATCATAGCCTTGTCTAACTCAATGAAACTATGAGCCATGCCATGAAGGGCCACCCAAGATGGACAGGTCATGGTGGAAAGTTCTGACAATATGTGGTCCACTGGAGAAGGGAATGGCAAACCACTTTGTCACAGCTTTGTAGACTGGGACCTAGGGACTGGCGTTGATGAGAAGAAGGATGCAGGGGACCCAAGTCTCAAGTGAAACAAAGGTGCTTTATTTGCAGAAATGCATGTTTATATATCTTCATACAAAGCAGCTTTAGGCAGTAAAAAAATTGAGTAAAAACAAAGCCAAGCAAATGACAATCTTCAAAGGGCCAGAAAGCATTCCATATCCTGAGTAAGAAGGGTATAACTGAATAGATTACCTTTAAGTAAAAGGTCGCTGAAGGGAATCATTGCAAGGAATCCAAGCAGGTGCCCCTTCTCATGATCTCAGTCCTAAGAACTGCATGCAGCTCTGCTCGCTGTTTTCCAGGAACTGATAAGGAATAGAGAGTCCTTGAGAAACGGCACACAAAATAAGAAAATAACATATTGGATCCCTTAAAGTTGAATGTCCCCTGACACCACTTCGTTGTTCTTGTCTTGAGAACCCCATGAATAGTATGAAAAGGCAAAAAGATATGACACTGAAAGATAAACTGCCCAGGTTGGCAGATGCCCAATATGGTACTGGAGAAGAATGGAGAAATAATTCCAAAAAGAATGAAGAGATGAAGTGAAAGCAGAAACAACACCCAGTTGTGGATGTGACTGGTGATGGAAAGCAAGTCCGATGCTGTAAAGAACCATACAGCATAAGAACCGGGAATATTAGGTCCATGAATCAAGGTAAATTGGAAGTGGTCAAACAGGAGATGATAAGAGTGAACATCAACATTTTAGGAATCAGTGAACTAAAATGGACCAGAATGGGCAAATTTAACTCAGATGGCCATTATATCTAGTACGATGGGCAAGAATCCCTTAGAAGAAATGGAGTAATCCTCATAGTCAACAAAAAGGTCCAAAATGCGGTACTTGGGTACAATCTCAAAAACGACAGAATGATCTCTGTTCATTTTCAAGGCAAACCATTCAATATCACAGTAATCCAAGTCTATCCCCCAACCAGTAATGCCAAAGAAGCTGAAGTTGAATGGTTCTGTGATGACCTACAAGACCTTTTAGAACTAACATACACACACACACACACACACACACACACACACACACACACACAAGTCCTTTTCAGCATAGGGGAATGGAATGCAGAAGTAGGAAGTCAAGAGATACCTGGAGTAACAGGCATGTTTGGCCTTGGAATACAAAATGAAGCAGGGCAAAAGCTAACAGAGTTTTGCCAAGAGAATGCACTGGTCATAGAAAACACCCTCTTCCAACAGTATAAGAGATGACTCTACACATGGACATCAGCAGATGGTCAGTTCAATACCAAAATCTGATTAGTTATATTCTTTGAGGCCAAAAATGGAGAAGCTCTACACAGTCAGCAAAAACAAGACCAGGAGCTGACTGTAGCTCACATCATGAACTTATTGCCAAATTCAGACTTAAATTGAAGAAAGTAGGGAAAACCACTAGATCATTCAGGTATAACCTAAATCAAATCCCTAACGATTATACAGTAGAAGTGACAAATAGATTCAAGGGATTGGATCTGATAGAGAGCCTGAAGAGCTATGGACAGAAGTTCATGACATTGTACAGGAGGCAGTGATTAAAACCATCACCAAGAAAAAGAAATGCAAAAAGGCAAAAGGGTTGTCTGAGAAGGCTTTACAAATAGCTGAGAAAAAAAAGAGAACTGAAAGGCAAAGGAGAAAAGGAAATATATACCCATCTGAATGCAGAATTCCAAAGAAGAGCAAGGAGAGATAAGAAAGTCTTCCTCAGCAATCAATGCAAAGAAATAGAGGAAAATAATAGAATGGGAAAGACTAGAGATCTCTTCAATAAAATTAGAGATACCAAGGGGACATTTCATGCCAAAATGGGCACAAAAAAGGACAGAAACGGTATGGATCTAAGAGAAGCAGAAGATATTAAGAAGAGGTGGCAAAAATACACAGAACTATACAAAAAAAATCTTAATACCAATACAATATTGTAAAGTAATTAGCCTCCAATTAAAATAAATAAATTTAAATGAAAAAAAAAAATCTTAATGACCCAGATAACCACAATGGTGTGATCACAGATAACCACAGTGGTGTGATCACTCATCTAGAGCCAGACATTCTGGAAGGCAAATTCAAGTGGGTCTTAGGAAACATAACTACAAACAAAGCTAGTGGAGGTGATGGAATTCCAGTTGAGCTATTTCAAGTCCTAAAAGATGATGCTGTTGAAGTGCTGCACTCAATATGCCAGCAAATCTGGAAAACTCAGCAGTGTCCACAGGACTGGAAAAGGTCAGTTTTCATTCCAGTCCCAACGAAGGGCAATGCAAAAGAGTGTTCAATCTACCACACAATTGCACTCATCTCACATGCTAGCAAAGTAATGACCAAAATTCTCCAAGCAAGGCTCCAACAGTACGTGAACTGAGAACTTCCAGATGTTCAAGGTGGATTTAGAAAAGGCAGAGGAACCAGAGATTAAATTGCCTACATCCATTGGATCATAAAAAAGCAAGAGAGTTCCAGAAAAACAGCTACTTCTGCTTTATTGACTATGCCAAAGTCTTTGACTGTGTGGATCACAACAAACTGGAAAATTCTGAAAGACGTGGGAATACCAGACCACCTGACTTGCCTCCTGAGAAATCTGTATGCAGGTCAAGAAGCAACAGTTAGAACTGGACATGGAACAATGGACTAGTTCCAAATAGGAAAAGAAGTACATCAAGGCTGTATATTGTCACCCTGCTTATTTAACTTATATGCAGAGTACATGATGCAAAATGCCAGGCAGGATGAAGCACAAGCTAGAATTAAGATTAATGGGAGAAATATCAATTACTTTACATATGCAGAGACAGCACTCTTATGGCAGAAAGTGAAGAGGAACTAAAGAGCCTCTTGATGAAAGTTTAAGAGGAGAGTGAAAAAGCTGGCTTAAAAATCAACTTTCAAGAAACTAAGATCATGGCATCCAGTGCCATCATTTCATGGCAAATAGATGGAGAAACAATGGAAACAGTGATAGACTTTATTTTCTGATGCCTTAAAACCACTTTAAAACATGCTCAAGCTTTTCTAATGGTCAGTTGGGGGGGGGGATTCATCTATAGGATGCTGCTGCTAAGTCACTTCAGTCGTGTCCGACTCTGTGTGACCCCATAGACAGCAGCCCACCAGGCTCTCCTGTCCCTGAGATTCTCCAGGCAAGAACAGTGGAATGGGTTGCCATTTCCTTCTCCAACGCTCCATAAATAGATATGGAATTCTCTCATTAACTTTCCTGGGCATGACAATACTTAACAGAATATCTAGATGGTTTCCTTCTACAGTCCCTTGCCACTGTTACATGGCAACAACCCTCTCTAGTCAGGCTCTATTACCTCAGTTAAGTCTCAAGATCTACCATTTCTTTAGAATGTTTTTCCCTTAAAAAAAAAAAAAGCATATAACCAAGTGGTGATCTTGGTTTCTAATCCAATGAAACAATTGTTTTGTGTCCATGTTGAATAATTCCTTCCTTTGGTGCCAAAATCACTAACAGAGTAGAGTCCATTGTTTTGGAGATGGTAGAGCAAAACTTTGTAAATGAATTATTACACATAATAATGAGAGATAATACCCATCTTTCATACTGTAGTTCCCAGACTAAGGTATTCTGGCTATAGGAGAATCATCACTTTTATTGGCTATATAATCAGAGAATGAATGAACCACATCCCCAAAATTACCACTCCAGCCCATAAGGTTGTATATTGTATTCCAGTTGATGTTGTTACCAACTCTAAAGTAGATCATCCAACTGTTCTGTAAAGTCAACTCTTCTTTATATGAGGTTTATAGAACATTATTTTAAATCATTTGTCATCAAGTAGGGTGATTTACCCTATAGGGAACATTTTGTAATGTCTGGAGACTTTTTTTATTGTCATGACTTGTGGAGTAGGGAAATATTATTGACTGACCTCTAGTGAATAGTGGACAGAGATGATACTGATCATTCTTCTATGCACAGGACAGTCTTCTGCAACATAGAATTATCTTGTCCAAAATGTCAGTAATGCTACTTTTAAGACACACTGCTTTAAAATGGTCACTGTAAAATGTATTTCTTGGTCAGAAGCAGTGTTGCACAGGTTAAAGTGACTGAGGAAGGAGCATTCAGTGAATCTTGGAATGGTGGTCCTCTCCAGAGGGGACCAGAAGAAGCAAATAAAGGTTCGGTGACTACTCCAGTGAGGATAGATTTGTATTTCCCTCAAATGGAAAAGATTTGATGTAATTAATGTCTTTGAGTAGATATTTAGACCATCCCAGATTATTGAATTCTGTAGAAACATCAGGATTGATTTTTGCTGTTTCTAGTAAGTTAGGCATTCAGCAAGAGTGCAGTTACCCATGGCTAGAAGTCTGGACTGTTGAATTTAAGCATTGTTTGCATTCTCATCACCATGGGCATTTTATATATGATCCTGTTGAGTGAATATTAGGGGAACTGATAAAAGGGCTAAAATAAATCTACTGGGTAGATCACTCTGCCCAACTGGTTATTAAAAAGTTTCTTTTACAATGGTAACTTTTACTGATTATTCATATAGAGCACACATATTCACAGACTCTGGGATCATTCTAAAAGATCCATCTAAAAATCTCCCTCAGCTTTCTTGTATTAATCTCCTAATAAATTCCTTCTAATGACTGCCATTGTGGCTAGGCTCCAGAGCCCAAAGTTAGGCTATGTATGTCAAGGCTATGTATTGTCACCCTGCTTATTTAACTTATATGAGAGTACATTATGTGAAATACAGGGCTGGATGAATCACAAGTTGGACTCAAGATTGCCAGGAAAAATATCAACGACATGAGATAAGCAGATGATACCACTCTAATGGCAGAAAGTGAAGAGGAACTTAAAAGTCTCTTGATGAGGGTGAAAAAGGAGAGTGAAAAAAATGATTTAAAACTCAACATTCAAAAAACTAAGATCATGGCATCCAGTCCCATCACTTCATGACAAATAGAAGGGGAAAAAGTGGAAACAGTGACAGATTTTATTTTCTTGGGCTCGAAAATCACTATGGATGGTGACTGGAGCCATGAAAATAAGACACTTGATCCTTGGAAGGAAAGCTTTGATAAACCTAGACAGCATATTATTAATAAAAAGCAGAGACATTACTTTGCTGAGAAAGGTCCACATAATCAAAGCTATGGCTTTTCCATTAGTCATGTATGGATGTGAGAGCTGGACCATAAAGAAGGCTGAATGCTGAAGCAGTTGATGCTTTCGAACTGTGATGCTGGAGAAGACTCTTGAGAGTCCTTTGGACTGCAAGGAGAACAAGTCAGCCAATTCTAAAGGAAATCAACCCTAATATTTATTAAAAAGACTGATGATGAAGCCCCAATACTTTGGCCACCTGATGCGAAGAGCTGACTCACTGGAAAAGACCCTGATGCTGGCAAAGATTGAGGGCAGAAGGAGAAGGGGGCGACAGAGGATGAGATGGTTGGATGGCATCATCATCTCAATGGACATGGGTTAGAGCAAACTCCGGGAGATGGCAAAGGATGGGGAGGCCTGGTGAGCTGCAGTCCATGGGGTCGGAAAGAGTTGATCATGACTGAGTGACTGAACAACAACAAAGCCACCTGAATTCCCTTACTGGACTGCTGCTGCTGCTGCTAAGTCACTTCAGTCATGTCTGACTCTGTGCGACCCCGTAGATGGCAGCCCACCAGGCTCCCCCATCCCTGGGATTCTCCAGGCAAAAACACTGGAGTGGGTTGCCATTTCCTTCTCCAGTGTATAAAAGTGAAAAGTGAAAGTGAAGTCACTCAGTTGTGTCCGACTCTTAGCGACCCCATGGACTGCAGCCTACCAGGCTCCTCCGTCCATGGGATTTTCCAGGCAAGAGTACTGGAGTGGAGTGCCATTACCTTCTCCGTTACTGGACTAACTTGGTCTAATATAATGACTGCGTGGTTGAGAACACAGTTGCTGAATACACCTAGGGCGGTCTATGTAAGGGTCTATAAGTTTAACAAAAATGATTTATATCTGAATCCGACCTAAAGCAGTCTATGTAGGGGTCTTTAAGTTTAATAAAAATATTCTTATATCTGATCCTTCTAGTTGGAGTGTCTGGATGCTAGTAGGTAACATCTGGGAAAAAGTTGTAATCATAGCTACTGAAAAGCGACACAATTTTGTGGCAACAATAGGACAGTAACAATCATAGCCCCTGAGAAAGAAACACCTTCAGCTCAGCCGGGTATAGGGGAGGGATGGGTGATTCTGTCAGATTCACCTCATCACATAGGAAGTCAGTTTATATCAGTCCCTATTTGCAAGGGACCCCACAATGGACACAAAGCTTTCTTTCTGGAAGCACCAGGCATTGCTTTGCCTCCTTCTCCAAAGAAAAATGACTTGCATCTGTCTTAGAGGTATTTTGAGAGGCCTTCAAGCATTTAAGGAAATATCATCATATAGACTCTTGGTAAGTGTAAAATTCTCTGTAAGATGAGGTTACCCTTGTTCATCAAGTGGAGTTTCCCAGAGAGATAAGTGATTTATCACACCTTGTGGACAGGTATCCCCATGAAAGGAGTCATCCAATTAGAAAAGGTGATACAAAATGTCTTCCTAGCTTTAGCTGAAATGACCAATGACACAATTGGCTATGAAAGGCATTCAGGGCAGCCCCGACTCCCTAGTCACGGTTGTTTTGGATGACAGAATTGCCCGAGATTTTCTGTCTGTGGGCCATCAAGGCAAATTCTGTACAACTTCTAATTCATCCTGCTGTGCCTGGATCAGTTCTGCAAGCCTAGCACAACAGTCAAGAGAGAGACATAAGGAGAGAGCCACTTGGCTTTCTAAGGTGACCCTAATGGTTGCTGGAATTTGTTCAGAAGGTTGGGTCTGGAATCCTGGAGAGCAAGGTTGAGATCAATACTGTGGGTTGGTTGGCCTCATCCTGCTACTTGGAAGCCTCAAATGAAGTACACTGTGAGGTAAAGTGAATGGATTCGGTCTCAGTCTCTGTCATTCGGATTCATCAGAGTGGCCAAATAGAGTGGCACATTCATGGGAAAATTTACCAGAAGCTAAGACAGTGTAGAAACTGCAGGTGGATATCATTAGGTGATAATACTTCATAGGTAACTTGTATTATTGCATATCTTGTGAGCAAGGCACTGTCTGCCTTTGCTCCATATTGTCTAATCTGCTTGTGTACCAAACAGCCTTGGAAACTAGAGATAGTGCCCCCCAATCAAAAGGCAGATATGCTTACAGTTCATTATTAAAGATTTGGGTTTTCTCACCTCAGCATTTCTCTCTTACAATGCAACCCACTTCACCCGCATGTATCCATCTGGGTCCAGCTGCATGACCTCTGAGGAAACTGAAGGCAGGGTGACCGGCTGCAAATTTACTCATGCTGCTTGATGTACTGTGAATTTAAGTAGTCCCTTGTCTTTAATTCAGAAGTTTCATGTCTTCTGCCATCGTTCATGAAATGCTAGCAAGCTAACTTGTATGTCAGGATAAAATCTCAGACCGTGCATAGTTCTCGACACCTACAGAAACCAGGAACACATTTTATTGTAGTATCTCCCACCAGCCTTTTCAGCCTGTACTCCACAGTGACACTTTTCATAGATGCTGGCACTTTCTCTACCAATATATTTCTCAATGTCTTGGTGAAATAATTATCTCCTAAGCCCTCTCAGAGGACATATTTAAAAGAGGGTGAGTAAATAGGCCATAGTCTGCAGTGAGTTCCCTCCCTAAGTCTTCAGACTTTACTTTGTGATTAGTCACAAAGTAAAAACCTGGTTTATTTTGTTTTCCAAAAATTTCTCAAAATTTTTGGTACATTGATGACTTCTCCCTATTTCCAGTACTGTGAGGGAGTTAGCCTCTTGTAGTTCTTCCAGTCATCTCAGTAGATTGACAAGGGAGGTAGGCTGTGTCCTCAGTCTGCCATTTTGAATTGGGAGTCCCTCATTCAGTTCCTAACCCAATACTCCACTGGAACATTCTAGTAAAAGTTATCTTTGCCCTCATGCTGCTGCTGCTAAGTCGCTTCAGTCGTGTCTGACTCTGTGCGACCCCATAGATGGCAGCCCACCAGGCTCCCCCGTCCCTGGGATTCTCCAGGCAAGAACACTGGAGTGGGTTGCCATTTCCTTCTACAATGCATGAAAGTGAAAAGTGAAAGGGAAGTCGCTCAGTCGTGTCCAACTCTTAGCGACCCCATGGACTGCAGCCTGCCAGGCTCCTCCGTCCATGGGATTTTCCAGGCAAGAGTACTGGAGTGGGGTGCCATTGCCTTCTCCGTATCTTTGCCCTACAAATTGCCAAATCTAGCTGGCCCATTCTTGGCTTATTTAACTTGATCTTTCTGGAACTTGATATTGTTGATCATTTTCCTTCTTGGAAAACTCTCAACCTTTCCCTTCAGATACTTAACACTTTCTTAATCCTTTGACTTTTTTTCCTGACTGTCTCATAAGATTCCATGTTTTCTTCTAAACCTCCAAAATGCTAGTGTTACCAAGTTTCAATCTGTGAGGAAATAAGACTAAACTGGGAATTGGATGCCTCATCAACAATCTTGGATACTAGAATGTGAGTCAATACTTCAAACCCATACAAGAAAATAATTTCCATTTAGAATCTTATGCCCAACAAAATTGCTGGTGCAAAATAAGATCACATTCAAGCATGCAGAGACAGACACAGGCATTAATACAAGCTGTATGCTTATAGCTTCCAAATCTACATAATTAGCCCAGACCTTAATGCTTAGTTCCTGACTTGTTCAATTACCCATTAAACAGTTCCATCTGGATATCTCAAAAACTTCCTAAACTTCGTATGTTCAAAAGTGAACTAAATAACCTACCTGATAAAAGGTATTCACTGTATTATATTCTTGATCTCAGCAAATTAAACCATTATGCGCCCATCAGACTTTCCTCACCAACACCAGTAAGTAATCAAGTCTTCTCAAATATACAAACCATTTCTCACTACTATTCTTTCCCTTTTATTTCACGATTGCTCTCTTAATTCACATTTTAATAATTTCCTGTCTAGCCTTCCTACCTCCAAAGTTGACCTACTTACGTCTACCCCCTACCCTATAGCAAGAATGGTGTTTCTACAGGGTATATGGTCATACCTCTCTTTTAATCAAAGAATCATTTTCCAGTTCTTGATTTGATGATCTGTCTCCTGACCATCTTCTTACCTCTTCCTATTCTCCACCTCACCTTCCTTGTTCCAACTATACTAAATCATAATGTATTTGTAGCTCTCTAATGCTGTTTCCACCACACTTATGGCAGAAAATGAAGAAGAACTAAAGAGCCACTTGATGCAAGTGAAAGAGTAGAGGGAAAAAATTGGCTTAAAACTCAACATTCAGTAAACTAAGATCATGGCATCTGGTCCCATCACTTCATGGCAAATAGATAGGGAAACAATGGAAAGAGTGACAGACTTTTTTTTTGGATTCCAAAATCACTGCAGATGGTGACTGAAGCCATGAAATTAAAAGATGATTGCTTTTTGGAAGCAAGGACCAACCTAGACAGCATATTAAAAGACAGGGACTTTCCCAACAAATGTCCGTCTAGTCAAAGCTTTGATTTTTCCAGTAGTCATGTATGGATGTGAGAGTTGGACTATAAAGAAAGCTGAGCACCGAAGCATTGATGCTTTCGAACTGTGGTGTTGGAGAAGACTCTTGAGAGTCCCTTGGACAGCAAGGAGATCCAACCAGTCCATCCTAAAGGAAATCAATTCTAAATATTCATTGGAAGGACTGATGCTGAAGGTGAAACTCCAATACTTCGGCCACCTGATGCGAAGAATTGACTCATTTGAAAAGACCCTGATGCTGCGAATGATTGAAGGCAGGAGGAGAAGGGGATAACAGAGAATGAGATGGTTGGATGGCATCACCGACTCAATGGACATGAGTTTGAGTAAACTCCAAGAGTTCGTGATGGACAGAGAAGCCTGGTGCACTGCAGTCCATGGGGTCTCAAAGAGTTGGACACAACTGAGCAATTGAACTGAACTGAATGCTGTTTCATGCCCCCATCTTTTTCCTTCCATTGTTCCTATTGCCAGAAAAAATAGGCTCTGTTCTGCTGTTGATGATAGCCTAATCACCTTCCAAGTCTTAATGGAAGCATCAGCTTTTCTAAAGAAATTTTCTGAATCTCCGTGCAATCCTGCCATTCTGTACAGATATCTATTTACATTTTGCATGTCTCTAGTATGCCCTCAAAATACTTACTAATACGCTACTTCCTCTCTACTAGACTAGGAATTCCTTAAAATCATGAACCATGTCTTGCTTATATTTATATAATCAGCATAGTATTTGGCATAGTCAATATCTATAAATGAATGGATAAATAAATGAATGAATAAAACCATCTTCCCTATCCTCTATTCTGGATAATCTTTCTCCAAAGTCAACTATTATCCTTAATCTATTGCCTAATTTTCTCCATCCTTTCATAGATCAACACCCTAGATTAGGGGCAGAAAGATAATTCCCAGACAGCTTTGGAAACAACATGAAAATAGGACACACACCAAGTTTTCCTTGTAATCCCACAAATCAGTCAGAGAAATCTAATCCACGGGATTGGAAGAGTAAGATGGAAAGGACTCAGGGAGATGCCCTGGAGGGAGGCCTGGGTCGCCTCCCAGAGCCTCACACACTAAATAGTGGCACAGAGAAATTGACCAAGAATTCTCAGGCCCAGAAGGAAGACAGGAATGTAGAAGGACAAGCAAACCAATGGATTAGAAAGGGTCTGGGCTCTGATAGGAGCACTCTCACAGGCCAGAGGCAGCAGAGAAGTTTATGAGTTTCAGCTGGACACTCTGAAGGCCTGGTAGAAGCCACACCACAGCGAGCATGGTGAGGACAGAAGCTGATGCTTGGACACCAGATGAGATGAGAAGCCCACAGTAGGCACCACTCAGGCCTAGACATTCCTCATCAGTGCTGGCGCAATGAAAAACTCAGCCAGAAAACCAGATTACATACAAGGAGAAAGAAGAAAAGGAGAGGGTAGAGGCCTGGGGTAATTGATCTATTAACCAGATGTGGCAATTAGTTAGTGACTAAGATAACAATACTCAGATTTGGCTGCAAATCATTAGCTCAGACTACATACACCTGAATGAAATAGGATAAACTGTCCTAGAAAGAGATGAAAAAGTTTTCAGTCATGGAAAATGAAAGTTATTTCTCCACATATGAGTCCTAATGTGTCCATTGCATCTCCCCACTTCTACCCTCAGCTATCCATATATGTATATGGCAACCACGTATCCCCAACATTCCAGAAAAGCTGTAAATTGAATTGGGCTTCCCTGGTGGTGCTCATGGTAAAGAACCCACCTGTCAGTGCAGGAGATGTAAAAGATGTGGTCAGGTGTAAAAGATCTCTGCGTCAGTAAGATCCCCTGGAGGAGGGCATGGCAACCCACTCCAGTATTCTTGCCTGGAGAATCCCAGGACAGAGGATCCTGGCAGGCTATGGTCCACAGGGTCGCAGAGTCAGACATGACCTAAGCTGCTTCACTCACTCACTCACTCTCTCCTAACTTGAACAGTCTTGTTTCTTATGATTGCATCAATTCTGCAGTGCCATGAACTCCACGTTTTGGTTCAGAAAGTACTACATACTGAGTTCCACTATTGATTTGCTCCCCACACCCACTATCCGCACACCAGGGAAAAGAATAGGTGGTAAATTACATTTTGCTTTCAAGACTTGTTAGCTGTGACACTTGCATTGTCAGAAATTTTATATGGAACATGCTGTACAGATTTATATGCTTCAATGTTGGAGAGCTGAGACACATTTAAATTTGCACATTGGTCCTTTGGGAGTGACAGCCTGCTCTGTTTCTCCATTTGTTTCATCATTTCATTAGTAATTGTGCATAACAAATGTGATCCTCAAGTGAAAAATGCTGATAGGGGTAGAAACATACTATTAACCCTTCAGGGAAGCTTTTAGAAAAGTCAAGGTTAGTTAAGGTCTTCAGTCAAATTAGCCTCTGACAGTGTACATATAAATAAAAACAAACAGGGAAGCTCAAGGATCTCTTGGGTGGTTGGAAGGAGGAGGAAAGGAAAGCTGTAATTAAGTTTCCTTTGTCATCAACTATTTCTCAGATAAATGATCATAAATTACTAGAACATGTCTTAACTCTCAGCCCTGAAAAGCTACAAAAAGCTCTCTCTTGTGACTTGTTTTAGAAATTTGGTGTAAGTAACTGGGAAACTAGGAAATGCTTAGGTTCAAATCTCTGGCTTTCTTAAACTTATTAATAAAATTCCTAAATTAATCAGAGTAGAGGATGCTTAAACTAAACCACATTCTGGCTTAACTGTCTTCTGTGTCATTTTTGCTGGAGGGAGAAAATAGATTTTCCAACATCATATTTAATTTCATTAGCTACTGTTGCTTTTTGGAAATCTACTTATAACACATGAAGATAAACATTCTCCTTGTGATAAGGCTATGTTTATAAACTGGGTTTAGGATGAAAGAAAACCCTAAACTGATGTGTTTTCATTGTGGGGTTAATGGTGCTTTACTAATCCCCTTTCTGTGAGCCAGCAAGGCGCAGGCATTCAGGAAGTATTTCGGGTGACTCGCACATACTGGCCTTCTTAAACATTGTAGCAGGAGAAAGCCCTTTTCCCTGCTGAGTAATGCCAAAACATCATGCTCCTCTCCTCTTGGAAGGGAATTTCTGTGCAGCAAAAATAAAAATATACAGATTTTTTAAAGCTCACTAGTGAAGTTTGGATGATGGGTTATTTGTTCCTTCAACAACTGAATCCTTTGTGCAGGAGTCCCCTCTCTTCTATTTTTGTCTCCCTACCTGGAAATGGGGCTCCTCTACACTAAGGACAGGAGGAAAGTGAGTCTACTTCTGTTGTGAAGTGTGAATTTCCACCTTTCCTCCCAGGAAAGAGCTGAAGATTTAAAGGAAATGTTAAATACTTCATAGCTATAGAAAGGTGTAAGGAATTATGTCATGAACACACGTATACACACCATCCAGCTAAAGAGATGACTCATTACAAACATGGTTGAAGCCCCTCTGTATATCCCATTATATTCAATATTTTCCTTACGCCTCATCCTTCCTCTCCTTGCCAGGTGCAAGTGTTTAGATTTTCTCATACTGCTGCTGCTGCTCTTGTTTAGTCACTAAGTCATGTCTGACCCTTTTGCCACCCCATGGACTGTAGCCTTCCAGCCTCCTCTATCCACAGGATTTCCCAGGCAAGAATATTGGAATGAGTTGCCATTTCCTTCTTCAGGGGTCTTCCCGACACTCAGATTGAACCTGCATCTCCTGCATTGCAGGTAGATTCACTGAGCCACCACGGAAGCCTTAGTGTGTCCCTGAACTAAACATAGGGCTCCTTCCACATTTTAGACTAAATAAAATCCCGATATATGTTAAATATATAACATATATATATATTCTTTTACAAATTGCCTATTTTATTTTTGAGTTTTATGTATGTGGACAAAGTTTTTATATATTTTTAAAATTTATTAAGATATGGTTGAGCTATAGCATTGTATATATTTAAGATGTACAATGTATGGGATGGTTTGATACATTTATGTGTGTCAAAATATATAATTACCACTGTAGCATTAGCTGACACCTCTATCATATCACATAATTATCCTTTTTTTTTTTTTTTGCAATGGTTGTTTTATCACGTACATTGTTCTACTACATCATTTCCACTCTACATCATGGCTATACCACAATTTATCCCCACTTGGAAGTCCTTCTTTCCTCTTGAATAGATACACGGATACTGGGAGCATTAATGAGACCCTCAGATGGCAGAATCCACAGCAAACGAAACATCCTCACCTAAGAGAAATTCTCACAATAGAGAAAAATGTAAAGAGAATGCATAGTGAATGATGCTTTTGTGGTTCCACTTTCTGTTTAAACCTATTGGACTTTCTTTTGTATGTGAGCTGGGGTGTATTTCTACAACTGGGTGAGTTAACTCTTTCTATGCACCATATTGACTATTTAAATGCTGAAATAAGAAACCAATATCTGTTGTCACCTGCTAATAATGTTCATGGAGCAAAATTTTCCAGCAAGTGAAGACATTCCTGGGTACTTGCCTTAGGGTGTTCTTAGCCTCAGAGGAGACATAACCAGGTAGGAAGAGTTTGGCAAGGTCAGAAGAATCCTACCTCATGAAGTATCAGTTCTAGAAAATTCCAGGAAGGCTGCTGATGACTAGGACTGGGCTATCTTTTCTCTTTGCATCTTAAACCTTAAGGCTGCATGCAAGAGGCTAACAAGTATCGATAACGGTGAGACTGCCTCCTGATTTTAAGGAATGAATTATCAAGTACATTGGGCAAGGTCATGGGTTTGTGACTCCCAGGCCTGGTTTCTATTTCTTAGCCTTTCTATCTTTTGCTCCTTCTACAGTGTTAGTCTGTAGTCTGTTCTTATCTCTTCTGCTGTAGATTCAGTAAGCACAGTGATTTTGATCTTCTGAAAAGTGTTTATTAAATCCTGCTGAGTCTTCCTTTGAAATGCTTCTTATCCATACCCCTTCCTTCCATCACCTCCCCCGCCCCCAGCCATCACTTCACACCTGGACAGCTGGCATGGGCTCAGAGCTGGACTAGGCGAGGCCTCTCTTATTCCTAACCCAGCCTACACGTCAAGGCTATTCATCTTCCTCAGATACTCTTGTTCTACAGCTCATTGGTCCCAGACCTTCAAAGACTTCCCATTTTCTAGGACATCAAACCTAAATTTTTCCAGAAAAGGCCAATAATTTGTGTATCCTGGTGATCCTCGCTTCCTGTCATTTCATGCTACCTAACTTCAGCTCTAGTTTGGCTAATCTCTCTCACTTCCATGAATATGTCATTCTCGTGTCTGCAATGTTTTCTTCTCCTGGAATATTTTATTTATCTCTTCAGACTACTCATTCATTCACAGCATGTATATTGAGGGCCTGCTATGTGCTAAATCCTAGAGTTCTAAGATCATGACTTTAAGTGGATTTTTTTTTTTTACTATCTCATCTCTAATAACCTCTTTCTTTTATTAGTCTTAACTACTTTATATCTATACATAGTCCACTAAATAAAGGTAAAAGCAAGTAAGGGACATGGACCTCTCTCTTCAAGTAGCAACCACTTTATCAATAACAGGAATGAAGAGAATTTCAAACCCTAGAGAAGTATTTAAGTAAGGGAAGATGTGAGAATTAAATGAAATGAAATGTGATTAATGGAGCAGTGATTTAGCAGTAAATTATGTGTAACTTTATTTTGTTCACTCTTGTTTCAAATGGGTTTTTCTTATCTTCTTGTTGGAAGATAAGCTATTTGAGGGCAAAGGCTAAGCCTTCTTTAAATTGCCCCAGTTCTTAAACAATGTTAGATACACACTGGAGCCTTTGCCAACTTTCTATTGCTTCTGACTGCCACAAAATGAAACGCTCTTTGCCTGTATTCCCAGGGACAATATTCCCAGGGACACAGCACATCAAGGAGCAATCACCTTCCCAGCCTTATCCTCAGTTTATTTCTTTGAGAAATAGAAGGCTTTGGATAAGGAAGAGCAGGCAATGATGCAATGAAAGCAGGTAGAATCTGAGCATCCACCTTCCTAGTGGTTCTGCCCCCACAGATCAGCAAAGAGAACTAAACCATGTCCCTGGAAATGTTTGTCTTTGCATTTGTGTCTCTTGATGCACTCCCTTTCCTAGATGTGTTTTCATTGTTTTAGTCATTTCTTCTGACACATCATGACATTTTAACCATTCTCTTAAACCACAAATCCTAGTAAGAATAGAAGATTGTAAGTCAGGGAATTGTGGAGGCAGTCCTAAAACCACTGTAGAGGAATCTAAAATGGTTTTGATTGGATTTTAGGTTGAAGCTGAATTTTAGTCCAAGTCAGTCAGCAACCGGTTCAAACCACTTTCGATGGCAGTGGCATGCAGTTTCTATTTTTGCTTTCTCAATAACTTCACTCTCATTTTAAATAAGATCATAAGTTGGATTGATTATAGATTTAGTCAGAGTTGTGATTTTTGGGGAATCAGCATTTCAGTGTATTTTGTTCTTCCCCCTCCTACAGAACTAGTTAAGTATGCTATAACTTAAATATAGAACACTGGATCTGAACAAACAGGGAAATCATGACCTTTCAACAAAAATAATCAAGCTATTATTTACTTGAACAGAAGCAAACTTTAAATGCTAAAGAAACTAGTGATTTATAACACAATTTTAAAATTGAGGACAAATAATAAGTAGGAAGTTCAGTGATGCTGCAATAGTGTGGCTACAGGCAACCCAAGCAGCCCACCAGTCTCCTCTGTCCATGGGATTTTCCAGGCAAGAATACTGGAGTAGGTTGCTATTTGCTTCTCCAGGGGATTTTCCCGACCCAGGGAATGAACCTGGGTCTCCTGCATTGCAGGTAGATTCTTTACCATCTGAACCACCAGGGCCCAAGTGGCTATCATAACTTAATGTAAGAATTAACTTGTACTTCCAAATAAATTTTTTAAGAAAGCAAGAGACTCTTCATGGATATTTCCAATAACTTAAAGAGAGGCAGTTCTGTATGTTTTTTACTTTGGGAAAAAAAACCCAAATCTCAATATCCATTTAAAAGTTGGAATGTTGTGGAGAATGGGAGATGTTGCTAACTGATAAAGACATAGATTTTCTATAAAATATCTTAGCTTTAAAAAGATGATTATATCTTCCTATTCTTTCCCCATGCTACCTTTTCCCCCAGTATGCTATTTGAATTTATGTGTGGCCTAGGAGGGTATATTATTGTAATTTCCATTTTAAAGGTAAAGAAATTGGGACCTAATGGTATAAGATGAGCTCAAATTCAAGACATCACCTGGGGAAACAGAAGCGGCAATTATTGTTCCATTGCCAGACCTATGCTTATTCTAGAAGACTGGGATATATGCTGACGGGAGGATGACATCATTAATCTTCTGTGTCCCCGCAAAATGTTGAAATCCTAATTCCTAGTGATGATGACACTAGGAGGTGAGGCCTTTAGGAGGTCATTAGGTCATGAGGGTAGAGCTCTCATGAATGGGATTAGTGTCTTGATAAAAGTGGCACCCCACTCCAGTACTCTTGCCTGGAAAATCCCAGGGACAGGGGAGCCTGGTGGGCTGCAGTCCATGGGGTTGCTAGGAGTCGAACACGACTGAGTGACTTCACTTTCACTTTTCACTTTCATGCATTGGAGAAGGAAATGGCAACCCATTCCAGTGTTCTTGCCTGGAGAATCCCAGGGACGGGGGAGCCTGGTCTATGGAGTCTCACAGAGTCGGACACGACTGAAGAGACTTAGCAGCAGCAGCAGCAAAAGAAATCCTACAGAGCTTTATTGTCCCTCTGCCATGTGAGAATACCACATGAAGTATGAGAATACCACAAGAAGTATGAGACTCAGGATAAGGTCCCCACTCAACCATGCTGGCACCTTGATCTTAGCTTTCCAGCCTCCAGAACTCTGAGTAATAAATTTCTGCTGTTTATAAATTGCTCAGTCTGTGGTATTTTATTATAGTAGCCCAAACAGACTAAGACAGATGCATTTCTTTGATCTGGGCCAGCCCCTTCTCAGGACCACCACGCTTGCAGTCTTAGTGCATTAGAATAGAGCGGTGACAGTCATGGAGAAACTCTGCTTTAATCTTTTAAGGACAAATCCTTTGTAGCTCAGTTGGTAAAGAAACTGCCTGCAACGTAGGAGATCCGGGTTCAATTCCTGGGTTGGGAAGGTCCCCTGAAGAAGGAAATGGTAACCCACTCCAGTATTCTTGCCTAGAGAATCCCATGGACAGAGGAACCTGGCAGGCTACAGTCCAAGGGGTCGCAAGAGTCGGACATGACTTAGTGACTAAACCACCAACCACCACCACCAAGGACAAATCTGTGAGTGCAGTTAGGTGACTACAACCAGAAGCAGCACCTTCCACATTTGTGCAGCATTTGAGCTGAGGCCACCTCCTCTTGGGAAACCCTGGTCAATAACAGAGTACCGGAGAAGTAATAGGACCTGGTCATTTCTGCACAATGCAGAATTCTCTGAGCAGTCTTGGCACTGGAGCTCCCCACTGAAACTCTGTCTGAGCTCCAGCACAAACTGAGTTCTCTTTGTACACCATACTTCTTCCCTCTCCATCTTCTCATAGGGGTCAGAATAATCTGAAGGCTCTCCTCACTTAATCTTGCTGTCAATCCCCTTATAACTCATGATTTTACTGCTCCACCCACCCCAGTCTCTTGCACTCTTAGCTCTGTCTTGGTGTCTACTTCCTGGAGAATCTGAACTGACACAAACAGCCTGTCTATAATAACATCATTTGTTGGCAGAGGTCTGGTTATAGTATCTACTCTAATGTCACTTTTATATTGCTAGAGTGGTAGAACTAAGACCCTGTAATGCCCATCTGACCAAATATGTAGTTATCACCACAGTCCTTTGTTTAATTCCTTTCATCAGTCCCTGTACAAGTGTAAATCTGATGTAAGATAGTGAAGCAAGACATTTTTCAATTTCATGGCCCAGCAAAATAAATCAGTAAAATATTGAAGGGTTGATATAACATTTATAGTTTTAAAATTTTTACCATGTAAAGGAACTAAAAAGCATCTGTACAAAACTGTCAAAGTTGTTTCATAAAAGATAATTTTTTTTTAAATAATGAAAAGAGGAAGAACACAATATGAGAATCTAGGATAGTTGAAAACACTACACTGATCTATAATTAAAAAAACTGTCATGCAAAAATAACAAAAACAATCTAGGACATCAGTTTTTTTTTTTTTCCCCTTACAAGAGTAACTGCCATAGGAATTGCCCTCACAGTGTAAATAATTAGAAACCAGACATGGTACATGACATAATAGATTTCAGACACTGGATGGCACATGGCACAGGATGATGGTTCCTAAGGGAAGAGGAATAAAAGAGGTAAGTTACATGATAACTTTGCTCATTTCTTGGGGCAGTTCCCAGGCTTATGAGCAGGTAGAATAAACTGACAGAGTATAGGAATGCCATCAAATTGAGGGGAGTTGCAGAGTAGTTCTGTTGAGTCTATCTGGCTGAGTACTTACCTCCACATTTATAGGTGAAGCTACCTCAGGCTTGGGAATCAGTATCAAGCAACAGGCCAACAGTTCTTAGAGCTCATCAAGGGCTGAATATAGTGTGTGATTCTACCGGCTAGAGTGGAGGGACCTCCTAAAAAATGTGGGCATGTTGTCATAAGTGTCATGCATTGTTGCAGGCAAATTTGTTTCTAGAATGAAGGCTAATATAGACTTGTCATAGAAAAGCATGAAAGCAAGCCTTAACGGGACTGAACTCACTCGTGAGTAACTTAACTGTGCATCAGAACAAATCCAATACTCTTTAAAGAAAAATAAAATTCAGCACTCAACATAAAATTCAGAATGCTCAGCATCCAATCAAAGGCATGGAAAGAAAAAGGGAAATAGGATTCATAACCAGAAGCAAAGTCAGTCAGTGTAAACAAACTCCCAAATAATAGAGACTATGGAATTATTAAAGAAAGACCATAAACCAGATATAAAAATTTTATAAACATTTCAAGGATATAAAGGAAAACAAAAAATGGTAAGGAGAGATATAAAGAATAATTTAAAAATATATATTTGCAGCTTCTAAAGGAGATAATTTACATTATCCACAATGAAGAAAATATACTCAGTGGGATTACTATCACAATACACACCAAAGAAAGATGAGTGAACCTGAAGACAAAGGAATAGAAATTATTCAAAATGAAGAGAGAAAAATCAATGTCCTGTTCCATATACAGTGCAATATAAAATGGTATATCATATGTAACTGGGCTTCTAGAAGGAAAATAAAATGAGAGAATAGGGGATGGAAAAAAATCTGACGAAATAATGGCCATTGGAAAATTTGATTAAAAACTTTAAACCCACATACAGGCATCTCGGTGAACCTCAAGCAGAAATATATAAAGAAAGTCACAAAAAGATACATTGTACTCAAATTTCTAAAAAAATCATAAATAAAACCCCATAAAAGTACCCAGAGGAAAAAAGATATATGTGTAATGCCAATGGGGGAAAAAGCATGTTAACAGACTTCTCATTATAAACAATGAAGGCTCAAAGACACATGAAACAATATCTCTAAAGCACTGAAAAACAAATTGTCTACCAAGACTTCTATACCCAACAAGAGTCTTTCAAAACTCTAGGAGAAATATTTTTTCAACCTAACAAAAGTGAAATTAATCATTTGCAGACCTGCACTTTAAGAAATGTTAAAAGAAATTCTACAAGTAGAAGTAACAATAAGACAATACCAAATGGAAATTTGAATTTGGATGATACAATAGAGAAGGCAAGAAGTGGAAATATGTCAATAAATTTTTAAAAGTTACTTCACCTCATTTTTTAATCTCTTTGAAAGATAAAGTTTGAAGCAAAATAATAATAGTATATCTTGAGGAGTGTAACACTAATTTTAAAATATATGAGAAGAATAATATGATGTTTGGGAGATACAAACTGTAACTATAATTTTGTAAAGTTGTTACACTGTAAAGTAGTATAATATTATTTGAACTTAGGCTGTTTTAAGTTAAAGATGAATAATGGGAAACTTACAAAGGTTGACAAACTGACAGCCTGTGGGTCAAATGCCATTTGATCTGCCACCTGTTTTTGTATTTTTGTAATTAAAGTTTTATTGGAATACAGCCATAACCATTCCTTTACATGATACCCAGGTATACTTTTCAACTACAGGGGCAAGTAATTGCAAGAGAAATTTAAAATATTTAATATCTGATGCTTTACAGAAAAAAATGTGCAATCCCTGGTCTTGAGAAACCAACAGTAATAATGATGATGATGATAATTAATAGTAAATCAAAGCAAAATGTATAGTTAACAAACCAATAGTGGAGACAAAATGATTTTTTTTTCTTTTTTTTTTTCTCTTAATTTTATTTTATTTTTAAACTTTACATAATTGTATTAGTTTTGCCAAATATCAAAATGAATCCACCACAGGTATACATGTGTTCCCCATCCCGAACCCTCCTCCCTCCTCCCTCCTCCCTCCCCATACCATCCCTCTGGGTCATCCCAGTGCACCAGCCCCAAGCATCCAGCATCATGCATCGAACCTGGACTGGCAACTCGTTTCCTACATGATATTTTACATGTTTCATTGCCATTATAATAAGTACTCAGTTAATGGAGGAAAAGTGTTCAAAAAAGAGAAATACTAGATAAAATAAATGAGAAACCTATAGCAAGATAATAGAATTGAACACAATCTTGTTTATAATTACATTAAATTTAAATTTTTCTAAACATTCTAATTAAAAGGTAGAGAGTGTCAGATTGCAGGCATAAGCAAATATGCTCTCTATAAGAATACCATAGTTTCAAAGTGAAAAGTCGCCAAAATATGTAACATAAAACTGAAAGGAAGCTAGGATGACTATATTAATAGCAGACAAAGCAAATTTCAAAACAAAAAATATTACCAAGGATGAAGAAGTATTACCAAGGATGAAGAAGCTTCCTCTCATTCCCATCTCTCCGTCATGTGATGATAGCAAGAAGGTGGCCAACCATCTGCAAACCAGGAAGAAAGTTCTCTCCAGACACTAGATTGGCTGTCAACCTTGATGCTGGACTCTCCAACCTCCAGAACTGTAAGAAATAAATGTTTATTGCTTAAGTCATCCAGTCAATGGTAATTTAGTTATAACAGCCCCAACTGCCCAAGATATCAATTTAATCTAATTTTTGTTTATACAGCACTCCTCCCAAAAGCATAGTATAATCTCATCAAGTGTACATGAAACATTCACAGACAAAATTCTGAGCCATGAAATTTTTAAATGATTTAATTTGCAGAGTATTTTCCCTGATGACAGCTACATCAAACTAGAAACCAATTTAAAAATATTTCTGGAAAATCCATAGTTATAAATTAAATGGCACGTATCTTAACTCATGGCTCATGGAGGTCATCACAAGGGAAATTAGGAAATAATTTGATATGAATAAAAAAGAATACACAACATATCAAATTGTTCAGTTCAGTTCAGTTGCTCAGTCGTGTCTGACTCTTTGTGACCCCATGAATTGCAGCATGCCAGTACTCTTGCCTGGAAAATCCATGGACAAAGGAGCCTGGTAGGCTGCAGTCCATGAGGTTGCTAAGAGTAGAACACGACTGAGTGACTTCATTTTCACTTTTCACTTTCATGCATTGGAGAAGGAAATGGCAACCCACTTCAGTGTTCTTGCCTGGAGAATCCCAGGGACGGGGGAGCCTGGTGGGCTGCCGTCTATGGGGTCGCACAGAGTTGGACACAACTGAAGTGACTTAGCAGCAGCAGCAGCAGCAGCAGCAGCAGGCCTCCCTGTCCATCACCAACTCCTGGAGTTCACTCAAACTCACGTCCATCGAGTCAGTG
>NW_011494826.1:8846906-8863747 GCF_000754665.1 Bison bison bison | reverse complement strand
CAGCACCCAGGACTGATCTCCTTTAGAATGGACTGGTTGGATCTCCTTGCAGTCCAAGGGACTCTCAAGAGTCTTCTCCAACACTACAGTTCAAAAGCATCAATTCTTCGGCGCTCAGCCTTCACAGTCCAACTCTTACATCCATACATGACTACTGGAAAAACCATAGCCTTGACTAGACGAACCTTTGTTGACAAAGTAATGTCTCTGCTTTTGAATATGCTATCTAGGTTGGTCATAACTTCCCTTCCAAGGAGTAAGCGTCTTTTAATTTCATGGCTGCAGTCACCATCTGCAGTGATTTTGGAGCCCCCCCAAAAATAAAGTCTGACACTGTTTCCACTGTTTCCCCATCTATTTCCCGTTTCCCCATCTATTTCCCATGAAGTGATGGACCAGATGTCATGATCTTCGTTTTCTGAATGTTGAGCTTTAAGCCAACTTTTTCACTCTCCTCTTTAACTTTCATCAAGAGGCTTTTTAGTTCTTCTTCACTTTCTGCCATAAGGGTGGTGTCATCTGCATATCTGAGGTTATTGATATTTCTCCCGGCAATCTTGATTCCAGCTTGTGTTTCTTCCAGTCCAGCGTTTCTCATGCTGTACTCTGCATAGAAGTTAAATAAGCAGGGTGACAATATACAGCCTTGACGTACTCCTTTTCCTATTTGGAACCAGTCTGTTGTTCCATGTCCAGTTCTAACTGTTGCTTCCTGACCTGCACATAGGTTTCTCAAGAGGCAGGTCAGGTGGTCTGGTATTTCCATCTCTTTCAGAATTTTCCACAGTTTGTTGTGATCCACACAGTCAAATTGTTAGGCTGATATAAAAGAGCATACTCAAAGCAAAATGTATAGCATTAAATGACTGTATTATACAGAGAAAAAGTTATAAAAATTAATGATCAAAACTTCTACTTGAAGAAATTAGAAAAAGAAGAGCACCAGCAATTAACTTAAACAGAAGGAAGTATAAATAAAGTAACTACAAAAACAATGAAGCAAAAAGAAAGACACTCCCAAAGCTGTAGAGAAAAATCCATAAACCCAAATGCTAGTTATTTGAGAAAATCCATAATATTGGTTAAAATCTTTGAACAGGATGATTAGGAAAAAAAAGGAGATGAAAATTATCAATATCAGAAATAAAAAGGGGACTATAATTACAGAGCCTACAGGTGTTAGAAATATAAGGCAATATTATGAAAATTATATGTCAACAAATTCATCTATTTGATGCAATGGCTGACATTTTTTGAAAGATACAAAGTGTCAAAGCTTATTCAAAGTAGAATAGAAAAGCTAAAGTCTTTCATCTATTTTTAAAAATTGAAATCAGGTATACCTGTGGTGGATTCATTTCGATATTTGGCAAAACTAATTCAATATTGTAAAGTTTAAAAATAAAATAAAATTAAAAAAAAATAATAAAATAAAAATAGGGTCTTTTTTTGCAAGGTAATAGTTGATTATAAAAATGAAAATTAAAGAAGTAATAAAGAACTTAAATTTAAACAAAAAAAAATAAAAAAATAAAAATTGAAATCAGGTAATGATAACCCTGTATGGGAGACAGCAAAAGAGACACAGATGTATCTAACAGCTTTTGGACTCTGTGGGAGAGGGAGGCGGGGGGGATGATTTGGGAGAATGGCATTGAAACATGTATAATATCTTATAAGAAATGAATCGCCAGTCCAGGTTCTATGCAGGATACAGGAAGCTTGGGGCTGGTGCACTGGGATGACCCAGAGGGATGGTTTGGGGAGGGAGGTGGGCAGGGGGTTCAGGATTGGGAACACGTGTACATCCGTGGCAGATTCATGTTGATGTATGGCAAAACCAATACAATATTGTAAAGTAATTAGCCTCTAATTAAAATAAATAAATTTAATTAAAAAAAATTGAAATCAGAGTTAAAGTACTTGTCCCCCCCCTCAAAGAAAATCCCTAGGTCCAAGTAACTTCACTGATACTCTGTGCCAGGCATTTAAGGAAGAAATAATGACAATCTTACAGAAACTCTTCCAGCAAACAACAGGGAATGTTTCCTAACTCATTTTAGGAGGCTATCATTAACCTGTTTCCACAACAACAGAAAAACGTTAGAAAAGAAAATTATAGATCTTTATCCTTTGGGAACATAGATGCAAAAATCTTTAACAAATCTTTAATACTATGAATCCAGAAACATTTAAAAAGGATAATACATCTTGACCAATGAAAGGTAGACAGATGGAAAAGAATAAGCAAAACTTTCTTGATTCGTATATGACAGTGAATTTCCATATACAAAATCCCAAGATGTCTTCAAAAAAATTACTAGAACATGTAAATGAATTTGGCAAGATTAAAGAATAAAAGGTCAATATACAAAAATCAATTGTATAATACATGCTAACAATTTGCATAACATTTGATCTTGAAATTTAAAAAGCAATACCATTTACAATAGCATTAAAAACAGAAGATGAGAATAAATGTAATAAAAAATGATATTAAAACACATATATTGAAAATTACGAAGCATTACTGTAAAAAATGAAAGGAGAAAATAAATGGAGAGACAGACTGGCAAACAATGTGCCATGAAGATGTGAATTGTTCCTCAAATTTTCTGTAGAGTGAATGAATTTCCAAACAAAAATCCAAGCAAAATTTTTTGTAGACATTGAGAAGCAAAGGGGCAAAAGTAGGGGGAACTTTTAGTGTGATGAAAATAATCTACATTATGATTGCAGTAGTGGTTGCATGACTGCTTTACATTTACCAAAATTCTGAACGAAGTTAAAACTGGTGAATTTTAGTATATGTATCTTATCCTTTGAGAGGGTTGATTTTTTTCAAAGGCCCACATTTAAAAATTCAAATTCAGAAAATTATAGCCTAGAATTTTATGTGACATTTGTATAGCAGAATTTTCTTTGCTCTATTTGTCAGTATGCCTTGATCTAGAGCTTGATGTCTATCTTGGTATAGCATTTCAATTTTTATTACAATCTTGTTCTAGCTCCTTTTTGTTTTTATCAAAAGTCAAATTACACATAAAAACTGGATGCTAACTCAGTGCAATTCTGTACAATTTAAAATAGTCAGGTTCTGTTCTAAGAAGTAGAACTATGGGCCCACAAGTCTTTTCCCTGTGGATCTGAAAATCCTATGACAGGGGTGTAGACCAGGAATGCAGCCAGGGAGTGCTTCAGGGAGGGGGCAGAAGCTAGCTTCTACCTGAGTAACTCTTACACCTGGGATCTGGGATATGAATGCCCAACAAGGTGCTATGTGCATGGATCATACCATCATAAAATTCATCATAAAGAGCAGGATTAACATTGGAGAGGGGCTTCCCTGGTGGCTCAGATGGTAAAGAATCTGCCTGCAATGCAGAAGACCTGGATTCAATCCATAGGTCAGGAAGATACCTTGGAGAAGGGAATGGCTACCCACTCCAGTATTCTTGCCTGGGAAATCCCATGGACAGAGGAGCCTGGCAGGCTATAGTCCATGCAGGTCACAAGAGTTGGACATGACTGCGCGACTAACATTTTCACTTTAACATTTGGGAGTCACTGATCTATGGCACTTGGGTTACCATTCTGAGCATAAACGAGTGTTAAGCATAAAGGATTTGGAAACAGGCCACCCTGAACTTGAATCCTGATTCTGCTAATTCCTACCTGTCTGCCACAAAAATGGGTGAAAGTGTTAGTTGCTCAATTGTGTTGGAGTCTTCGCAATCCCATGGACTGTAGCCTGCCAGGTTCCACTGTCCATGGGATTTTCCAGGCAAGAGTACTGGAGTGGGTTGCCATTTCCTTTTCCAGGGAATCTTCCCAACCCAGGGATCGAACCCAGGTCTCTCACATTGTAGACCATGTTTTACTGTCTGAGCTACCAGGGAAGTCTTGAGTGGGTTGCCATTTCCTTCTCCAGGGGATCTTCCTGACCCAGAGATCAAACTCCGGGTCTCCTGCATAGGAACAGAGTTTTTACTATCTAAGCCACCAGGATAGCCATTAGGAAAGTCATTTAACCTCTCTCAGCTTCAATTTTTGTTTAGTCACTAAGTCATGTCTGACTTATTAGCAACTCCATGGACCACAGCCCACCAGGCTCCTCTGCCCAAATTACTATACAATTGCACTCATTTCACATGCTAGCAAAATGATGCTCAAAATCCTTCAAGCTAGGCTTCAGCAGTATGTAAACCAAGAAATTCCAGATACACAAGCTGGATTCAGAAAAGTCAGAGGAGCCAAAGATCAAATTGCCAACATTCGCTGGATCATAGAAAAAGCAAGAGAATTAAAACAAACAAACAAACAAACAAACATCTACTTCTGCTTCATTGACTACACTAAAGCCTTTGACTGTGTGGATCACAACAAACTGTGGAAAATTCTTAAAGAGATGGGAATACCAGAACACCTTACCTGACTACTGAGAAACCTGTATTCAGGACAATTAGCAACAGTGAGAACTTGACATGGAAAAATGGACTGGTTTAAAATTGGGAAAGGAGTACATCAAGGTTGTATATTTTCACCCTGCTTATTTAACTGTTATGCAGAATATATCATGTGAAATGCCAGGCTGAATGACTCACAAGCTGGAATCAAGATTGCTGGGAGAAATATCAACCACAGCAGATAGGCAGATGACGCCACTTAAATGGCAGAAAGTGAAGAGAAACCAAAGAGCCTCTTGATGAAGGTAAAAGTGGAGAGTGAAAAAGCTGACTTAAAACTCAACATTCTAGAAATGAAGATCATGATTTCCAGTCCCATAACTTCATAGATGGGGAAAATAGGTGGGGAAAAAGTGAGAACAATAACAGATTTCATTTTATGGGTTCCAAAATCACTGTGGGTGGTGACTGCAGCCATGAGATTAAAAGACGTTTGCTCCTTGTAAGAAAGTCTATGACAACCCAGATAGCTTATTACAAAGCAGAGACATCACTTTGCCAACAAAGGTCCATATAGTCAAAGCTATAGTTTTTCCAGTAGTTACGTACAGATGTGGGAGTTGGACAATAAAGAAGGCTGAGTGCCAAAGAATTATTGCTTTCAAACTGTGGTGCAGGAGAAGACTCTTGAGAATCCCTCAGACAGCAAGGAGATCAAACCAGTCAATCCTATAGATCAACCCGGAATATTCATTGGAAGGACTGATGTTGAAGCTCCAATACTTTGGCCACCTGATATGAAGAACTGACTTCATATTGGAAGTCAGTCATTAGAAAAGACTCTTGTGCTGGGAAAGATTGAGAGCAAGAGGAAAAGGGGGAGATAGAAGATGAGATGGCTGGATGGTATCACTGACTCAATGGACATAAGTCTGAGCAAACTCAGGGAGATGCTGAAGGACAGGGAAGCCTGGCATGCTGCAGTTCATGGGGTTGCAAAGAGTTGGACATGACTTTGTGACTGATCAACAACTGTTTTCCCTTGGGTTTTCTGCATTCATTGATTGCAGCCTGTTCTGTCCTTAGAACCTCAAAGAACCCTGAAAAAAAAAAGTGTGTGAACTCCTTTTTTTCCAGAAAAAAAAGGAGAAAGAGAAAGACAGAGGCCCAGGGACAGAAGCCAAGGAGAGAACAGGATTGGGCAACTTGAAATTGTCTGCTAGGAGGTGGAACTCAACAGTTTGGGGAAACAGGAAACAAGTATGGCTGTATCACTCCAGTTCAGAGTTCCTAACTCATGATAATCATCATTCTTCTTTGGTTTGTTTCTTCTGTTGGTCAATTTTCAATTTATTAATTTTTTTTACATTTAAAAGATACTCTAATAAGACAGTTTTAAAAAATAATTTAAAGGCAAATATAAATAAAGTCCCTAATCAGCTGACTTTTTGTTAATGAAGAAGGAGATTATTGTAGGTGGAATTGACTTGAAATGGAAGGCCTTTAAAGAGGGTTTAGGATGTTAGTAAGCAAAAGAAGGCAATCTGAAAGGGTTACATACCATATTTTGTAGGAAGATCAATTGTTGCCATGGTCTTGGGAGAAGGTAAGAATGAATAAGTAGAGCACAGGGGACTTTTAAGGCAGCAAAACTATTCTGTATGACACAAAGTAGGGACTTTGGTTGATAATGATGTGTTCATTCATTCAAACGTAGCACACTGTGTAAGATATTGTTGGTAGGGGAAGCTATATGCCTATGGGGAAGCGGGTATGTGGGAACTCTGTACTTTCTTCTCAGTTTCCCTATGAACCTAAATTACCCTAAAAATAGTCCATTAATTCTCCTTTTAAAATGAAACAAACTACCCGAGATCATACCACTTATTAAAAATATTCTTATTTTTCTGAGTGGCCCTTATGCATATGCACATATATTACAGGATAGCTTGGATTATTGAGGGAAAATCACTTGAGCTTCTGCATTTTAATTTAACACAGGATGAGCTATTCATTGCTTAGCAGAACCCAGTGGTTTTAATTGCCTAAGCATTTCTACACCTAAACTATTTATTTGTAAGATATATTAGGTACCAAAACTTAATGGAGAAGCAAAGGGTAGGAAGCTAACGTTTATGGAGCACTTACAAATTACAGTCTCTATGCCAGGTGCATTACATATTTTCACTTAATTCTCATAACAACCTATGAATCAGGTGTTATTATCTCCATTTTATAAGGAAGCAAACTGTAATTTAAAAATAACTCAATTATCGGATTAACCAAAGATCCTTGGACAAGTTTAGATGTTATTGGTGATACACTCAACCCAGATTTTCTTATGATATGAAAAGTAAGTCAGAATAATATTTAAGAAAGTATGTTTTAAGAGACCCTATTTTCATAGGAAATTTAAAAGTAGATAGATGATTGCTAGGTAGAGAGAGAGAAAGGGATATTGATAGTCATATATATATAGTGACAAATACATATGTCTCTTTCTCCTGTAAGATTTGAGAAGTTCTAAGTGAATATTTTAAAAGCTTTTATCCTATAGGAAATATTAGGGCTTTTATGTACTAATTTACACTGAAGTTTTGTTCTTTCTTATATTTTGGAGCAAGAATACTACAGTACTATTTCCATCAAACACACTGGGAATCCTGACCTATAAAATTATTCACAATTTATTCAGAGGACTTGCTGGTTAACTTTCAGGATTTCCAGAATACATTCTGTGACAGTCTCCATAAAAATTTCAAGTTTTGCCTTATTATTTACTTAATCAAATGAATAATATACCTTGGGGTTAAGCCATAAAATGATGTAGAAGCATAGAATTGTAGGCCTGGAAAAGATCACAAGAACTCCAGGCAGCCTTCTCCCAGGCTTCAGAGAGGACCACACCTAAGCCTTCACAGACAGATGGGTATCCAGCTTGTTGCAAAAGACCTCCAGGGAAGAAAATTCCACAACCTCCCTGTAACTTATTCCAGATGCCCAACTCTTCTGAGAAAATAATGAGCTCCTTGAAGCTCTTCTAACCTATTATGCAAATACTGAGTGCTTCATCATCATGGTGGCATATCATATGCAGGTGTTTAGATTAAACAAAGGGTAAGGTGAAGTGAAGATACCTATGTCTAGCTATATTAAACCCAGGTCTCCTGCATTGCAGGTGGACTCTGCCACCTGAGCCACCAGGGAACCCCATATCTATCTATACCCATACCTATATCTATTTATGTGATATAAGATGTAGACCTATCTATCTAGAGAAAATGCAGGAATTTAAAACGTCCTCTCAGAATCATCTTTGACTTCTTCCATCTGTTTTCATAGTTTCAATTAGTCCTTCCACCCTGTAATTTTCTCCTTTGACGTGTCTCTTGGTTCAGTCCCTTCCTCTTTTTCCCTTGCCATCCATATTTGAAGCTCTCATTCTTGCTAGCTTGAATTTCTCAACTCTTGACTAATTTGCCTATCTCTAGACTTGCCTTTTTAATTTGCCCCGGTGCAAGCACATTCATCTTCACATTGCAGCTCTGTCTTGTTTCAAATCATTTTTTGATGATTTCCTATTGACTGCAGTGTAAATATGAACTCCTGAGATTGGCCCATTTAGCTCCTTATGGTTTGACTCCAACTTCCCTTCCCAGTCTCATCTCCAGTTATTCTTCATCACACATTCAACACGAGGCAAAGAGTTGGACATGACTTAGCAACTGAACAACAACAACATATTCAACGCATTGCTCATAGTGACCATTCCTTTCATACTCTATGGATTTTCATGCTTTTGACATTTCTTTATTTATTCTGCCAAAATTTCATTTTTTCCTTCCTTTGTTATGTTCTTATTCATCTTCTAGTCCTAGTTTCTCTGTAGAATCTGCCCAGGTCTCCCTAGGTCAAACATTATTTTCTCTTCTTTTTTGCTTTCCAAAATTTCTGTACATACTTCAGTCACAATGCTTAGGAAGTTATGTCATGAAAAATGGCAGATATTCAACCAATGGGTAGCATGACTTTGATAAGTGCCGTGGAGAGGGGTGATGGGCAGAGGCCAAGAGGACTGAACACATGGGCGACAAGGACTGACTGTCTACAGCTAAGGATGTAGACCTCATCACCATGAGGATGGTGAAGAAAGATACCTCCCCCAAGAATGAGTGGGCTTTGTCTGTAATCCAGGAAAGATGGACAGGTGCAGGGCTGAGGGCAGGCTGAAGTTCTTCCATGTCCTCTGGAACCAAGGACATAAGGGAGAGAGCAGGCACAGAAGCTAAGAACCTCCAGTGGAAGAACTTCCAACATGCCTGCCATCTCTAGGACTAGTGATGACCTAGGTCAAGGCCAGGAACATTGGAGGAAGGGAAAACGTAGTTGCCATCATCATATGACAAGCACAGCTTTAACTGTTTTATGTCGTGGTGGGTTGTACCTCTCTATGGTGTGAATACCTGACTAGCATTTCAGTTGTTCTCAGGAGCTCTAGTTGGGAGAGAAATGAGTAGGCTAATGTGGCAACAATCTTCTGAAATTAACTACCTTGCAGACATTTCAAATAAACTGCTGTGATGAGTGTGTTTAAGGGTGTTGTTGAATCAGTCGATGAATACATGAACTAGAAATGGAGGGCTTTCTTAGGAAATATCCATTTAAGAGGGTCTCAACAGTTCACAATCAATTTAATCACAATGACTTAAGACTGATTCTTTAAAACACCACAATTTATATATATGTAAACAACTATTTTTTTTTCTCCAAGTGGTTACCTTAGGTAAGTGCACATTTAGGAAAATCATATTGCCATTTTTGTTTTGTTATAATTTATTGAATGCCTACCACGTGCTGGACTCTGCTATGAAAGCTTTACAACCTCTAATCGTATAGCATTCATAGGAGGTAAGCATCGTTATCTTAATTGTATAAAGGAGAAAACAGAGTAATTGTACCCAGAGGGCAACAGCTTGGTCAGCTGGTGGCAGAGCCAGTGGTTGGTCAAAATTCGTTTTGAGCATAAAGCTCATGTTCTTATTCTGCTATGTTCACTCAAAACATTTATTTGGAAATGCTTTTAAAATCTAAGTCATACTAATTTAATACACTCAAAGTAATGAATCTTTTTACTTTCAGGATGAATTTGAGTTTAAAAAATAGCCAAAAGACTTTTGGACCAAGTATGGTGAAAATGGTGAAAAACTGAGGTACATGAATATGATTTGGGAACAAAAATGAAATGTGGTTCTGGAGGAAATGCATTGAATGCTTTGCCTGATTTTTTTTAAAGTGAGTTTAAAGATACTTTATTTTTTTTAATTTTATTTTATTTTTAAACTTTACATAATTGTATTGGTTTGGGTATTTCTAAACTGCCACAGATCCTGAAAGAGTGGGATTTGATATAGAACATTTTAATTTTATATCAAATCTGTAATCCCATCCTTGACAGTCCTTAGAAGTTTACATGGGCTATTACAGGTCACTGAATTTTTTTCAAATTCCGTATCAGTGAGTTGCAAAGCAAACCTTTGAACCCCAGACAGCCAGATGGGAAGTCATTTTCAGTGTGTCCTTGCCCCCAAACACTTTGGGAAATGCTTTTAGAATCCAACACCCTAGCTAATGAGCCTTTATCCTGTGCTTAAAACCTCCAGGGATGATGAGGAGACTTCATCTATAACCCTTGATCAGATTGTAACTATCAGGACATCATTTTGGTATATTGAGCAGAAATTCTCCATTTATTAGGTATTTCAAGATTTTGAGAAATGATTACAATTTCATGAGCTAAAAAGGAAGACGTTAATTTAGACATATTCTAAAGAGATATCCTGAAATGAAATTAAAGTTTCCAAAGCAGATAAACTTGATTGCCCTTTACCAGGCTGGTGGGTTTTTATTTTTATTTTTTTTTGCCATTACTCAACCCAGCTTTCAGAGTAGACTTAAAGGAAAAGCACTGAAATACTTTTCTGACTTTTCCATATTTAGCGCAGCACCACACAAAATTGCTAAATACCATATAACCACATTTACCATCCTGGGGCCTATAAATTCAGAATTCAGACACTTGATTACAAACCACAGAATAACTCTGTTTAAGAAATAGTATGTGGTATTGTAAGGGAATGGCCCCTATTTAGATGTTCTTCTGGTTATTAACTTAGTAACATGGGCTTTTTTCCTCCCTCTTCTTTCTCAATTCTTCTACCATGGCTGTCATCTCCAATTTCTTGTACAATTTTGTGAGTATTGGGGCTGTATGCCTGCAAGAGTTGGGGGGGCATTTTCTGCCTTAATTATAGTCTGATAGGTAAATAAGCACATACATTTTTGGTTTCTCAGTGAAATTCCATAGCAAGATAGTAGTCAATCACCAATTTTAGAGATCAAAGGTATGACAGAAAATTGACTCTGCTTATCTAGGGTGGCTCAGGCACCTATGTATACTGTGCTCCTTCTAATTCAGCTGTGAGACCCCCATTCCCTCCTCAGATTCATATGCCTTTCCCTTCTGTTCCACACCTTTACACCAACGTTTGATCAGACCCATTAGTCCCACTAAAGTATAAACGATGGGAATCATCAACAAATGTTTCTACATTTTACAGTGATCAAAATTGTAAGCTAAGCCACGGGAGGGCACCCCCTGCCCCAAACAGGGAGATACCTTAGACCATCTAATATGTCACTTCACCAAGCTGTTATCCCCAACCCTTTATTAAGGCCACTATTGTTGATAAACTTGCTTAAATAGATTAGAAAGTTATAAAATGCTTAAATGCTCAAATGTTCTTCATGACAGAGTTTTAGTTTTTAAATATAAATTCCCTATTTCATCCCTCTATGAGAGTAAATGTTTCTTATAACTCAGAAACCATGCCACCACACAAAGAACAAAGAGTTATTATGTGAAAGACAAGTTTGCAGCCTATCCCCTTAACCACCATGCTGGAAAATCTTTCTAAACTACATAAGATGAGAACTTTTATATCAACCTTGATTTTTGGATGCAAGCAACAGATACTGATTCAGGGTTACTTTAGGGGAAAAAAAAGATGATAAGAAGCTCTTAGAAACTCTGGGGGTGCTGAAAATACAAGTTCAGATGCACTGCAGTAAAAAATAATACCAAAGTTGCACTGCGAAATGAGTCCAGGGAGGATGGCCCTGGAACTGCTACTACTGAGCCTTAAACAGCCACTTAAGCTGTGGACACAAATGACCTCAGACACTGAACACAGCTGCTAGACCTGCTGCTCTGTTGCTCCGAGAACTTGATCTCCTAGCAGCGGCCTCTGTTGCCAGAGGAACTTTGTCTCAAAGCTTTATTACTTGCATCCTTGGTCCCCTAGTCAAAGACCAAAGAAGATGCATTTGATTGCTAAGGCCTAGGTCTTGCATGTGTGCTCAGTCACTTCAGCTGTGTCTGGCTCTTTGTGACGCTATGAACTGTAGCCCTCCAGGCTCCTCTGTCCACGGGATTCTTCAGGCAAGAATATTGGAGTGGGTTGCCACGCCCTCCTCCAAGGGATCTTCCCAACCCAGAGATTGAACCTGCATCTCTTACATCTCCTGCATTGGCAGGCAGGTTTTTTATCTCTAGTGCTACTTAGGGAGCCTAGGTCACATGCCCACATACTAGCTGCAAGGGGGATTGGGAAAGTGAGTTGGTGGCATTTTCTGTTTCAGTAGTGACAGGTATCTGTGCCTCCCATCAAAACCCATAAGATAGATAATTGCCCATTGGGTTTAGATGCTTGGCAGCCAGAAGGAATAACAGTTGCCTACTACACCTGAGAACGAGAGTGGCAAGCTTCTCTAGCACTGCACAATTTACACCTTCATCCTGATGAGCATAAGATGCTCTTTCCCTCTACACCATGATTCTAAGATAATCAGCATGTATAGTAGAGCTTTATGGTTCATCAGAGTGTTCTGTGGACGATGAATGGTGTCTGCAGAGATCCTGAGTCATACACAACTACTATTTGAAAAGAATGTCAATGTATGGCAAAACCAATACAATATTGCAAAGTAAAAAAAAAAAAAGAAAGAAAAAAAAAGATTTTTCCACATTTTGTTGTGATCCACACAGTCAAAGGCTTTGGCACAATCAATAAAGCAGAAGTAGATGTTAAAAAAAAAAGATAAAAAGAAGACAAAAGAAAATTTTAAGTACTTTTGAAAGATTGGTCCTAGTGAATCAATGCTCTGTGGATTGAGGCTAAAGAACATTGTGTCCAGAGTAACTGCATTTTTGGATGAAGAAAGGAGTGCTTCTGTAAACTTGTAATTACCCTTCTGGTGTGCTCATGATAAATGCCAACAGTACAGATGTCAGCTTCCAGCTTGGACCAATTTGTTGACCGGAACCATTTTATTTTCACCAGAACTCAACTCCCAGAGGTCCCCCCACTATAAAAGAGGAAGAAGAGAAATATCTCTATTAGAGGAAGAGTAATAAATCTCGCCTGTCATGGACATCTGTTGTGTTTCTCCACTCAGTGTTCATTCTTTCTTCTTTCATTAACAGGATCACAGTATTCTTTTGGGAAAGACCCTACCCTCCTGGTTCTAGAGATGGATGCTCATGTGACCCATGAACAATATGCAGTGATTGATTTGGAAAAAGGCATATGATGCAGAACATCCCAGTCAGAATATTCCAGGTCTTTTCTGGAACTACTGGGAAACAGAAATTCTCTACTAGAATGTCTGAGTCAGTAGGTGGTACATGAATCTTCTGACAGACATCTTACAGAGGGAAAGCCTATCTGAGAACAGAGCCAACAGAGACTCTCAAGCAGATATCTAAAAGAATAAAATACTTAGAACATTGTGTGACACCTAGATCTCACAGGCTCAACGCCAGTAACCTTGGGCTTTTCAAGTATCTGAACTTGTAAATATCTTCTTTCCCTTAAACTAGTGTGAGTTGGTCACCTGTCATATGCCACCAAAGACTCCTAACAAATTCACTGACTTTATTTTTTAATTTATGGAGCTTTGGGCTGCCTTGACTCAAGAAGGCCAGTAATAAGTTGTCTTGAATGTTGTAGAAGAGGCTTATAGGGTAGAAAACTTGGTTTAGATATTTTCTTCCAACATGGAGAATCTAGGATTCTATGAATAAAGACAAATGAGAAGCATTTGTTAAAACACATTAGATGCTATCACAAAAAAAGATAATGGAATTGCCATTTAGCACACAGAAAACATTACCCAAATTAGGCTAGTAACTATTTTAGGTTCCATTTAACTTCTCGTGGTAATGCATTTCATAAGTACTTTGTAATTTCTAAGTTTGTGAGGCTTAAATAATTATGTAATTACTTTGCAATAACCACAGAGCGCCACTCAAATTTGGTAGCTACTTTAAGCCATGTTAAGTTTTTCATTATAAATTATATTATGTTTAGTACTTAATTTATAGTTTGTTTGAAAAGAATAACCATATCACGCAACTATTCTGTAATAGCATAGCAATTACTCCCATACTGTGGTAACTTCCAGTGGAATGGATATTTCTTTTGTAATTACAAAAATGATAACATCACATCTGACAATTTCCTGGCGATAACATTTCTTACTATAAATTCAACTGTAATTTATTTGCTTCTTCTTGGCCATTCTAGCTGAGGAAGAAAATAAATGGGGCAAAATATTTTTCTGCCACTTTAATATTCAATGATATTTAGCAAGTATATACTACAGGAACTGAAGCTTGAAAATAGATTATGTGTAAAGAGATCAAAGTATATTATTTTCCTCCATTTATGCTCTGGCAACAAATAGGCCTTGATCAGCTACAACAGTTCAAGATCAAGGAATCATGCAGGAAAGTTATATTTTATTGTAACATAAACCCAGTTGACAAACTACCCTGAAAGATGTGGTGTGAGAGACAGGCTTCCGTATGGCCTGGAAGGAAAGTGAAAGGCGCAGGATGTGGAATTAGAAACCTGAGTTGAAGTCTAACTTTGCTACTTCCTAGCTAGGTGAGCTTACCAACTGTAAAACCTCTCTCAGCTTGTTTCTTTTTTCTGTAGATTTGGCTGACTTCTAATAAGGTTTGTTGCAAAACCAAATGATATAGTGCATTTGGAAGGACGTGTCAAATACTAAACAAATGTGAGGTAGTCTTAAAGAAGAAAGTCCTTTGTTCTCATCCAACTTATTTAGGCTGCAGTAAAATCCTCTTTAATATAAACTCTTACAATGAAAGATAAAGAAAAATAGACCATGCTTACTCTGTGTAAGATACTGCACAAATGCAAAGAATTCATTTTGGCGACTTGTTCCTTTTTATGGTACAGTCTGGAATTTTTGCAAGAATTTGCATATATCCATTTTTCCCTAAAAGATGGTTTTGAGTGCTTTGAAATTGTGCTTTATTAGTGACAAGCACAGATTTTCATAGACAATCAGAAGAAAACAATGTAGACAAGAAGATATTTCTTCACTAAAGGGGTTAGCTATGGGATATAATGCATCTCTAGTCAGCTTCTAGAAGACAAGTATTTGAACCTTAGCTGGAGGATATTAGTGTAGTTTCTTAAGAGTTGTTAGAGTTAAATTTTAGGAAATTCTTTAAAAAATGTAGTCAGATATCATATAATCCTAAATAGGTAGTTTCAGGCTGTTGATCCTCTTCACATTGCTAGACAGTAACTCTATTTGTTAAGTTTAATTGGCTTAATATAAAGTATAATGCTCACATAATTTTGTCTTGGATTTAAAAGTCTAGCTCATTATCCTAAACTAGAAAGGGGAATTTTAAAAGGATGTAAAAGACTTCTACAGAGCTTTGAATTTTTGTGTTACATCATCAATATCTGTATTGATTCCATGGATATATACAATGGTAGCAGTGTTTATTATTATTGTTTTGAAGTAATTAAGTAATAATGAATCAATTTATCTTAGCATCACCGACTCAATGGACATAAATTTGAGCAAATTCCAGGAGATAGTGGAGGACAGGGGAGCCTGGAATGCTGCAGTCCATGGGGTCGCAGAGAGTCGAACACAACTTAGTGACTGAACAACAACAAAAGAATTAAAGAAAAGAGCAGTATCTTTCCAACTTGAGCCTTTGTTAATCAGCACTGGATATCGGAGTTCTTACTTCAGAAGAGGCCAGAGGTTCTAGTGGGGGAAAGGCAAAGGGCAAAGAAAAATGCTGACAAAACACTAATATTTAAATGTATTATATCTTCATAAAATCTTGCTTTTCTTATTTCCCCCATCATCTGATTTCTTCTCAGCTGTGCAACACACTAATTATGTAATCTTAGGAAAGTTAATCAACCTCTTTTGCCTCAGTTTCCGCATTTGAAAAAAATGGATAAAGTAACAGTGAGTTATTGTGAGAATTAAGTGCAAAAAAATTACATAACATGCTTAGGACACTGTCTGGTACTTAGTACTCACCATGAACTACTAGTAAACGTAATTACTATCATTCATACAACAATTAAGTGACTAAAATGGAAGGGAGAAGCTGGATATTTCTGCCTGTGGTAAAACTCATAATTTCAGGTCTGGAAGAGATATTAGGTCTCTTAGCCTGGCTTCATCATCACCAACACGTGAAGTAAAAGTGAGAGGATGACTTGCCTAAGATAATCTTACGGCAAAGGGGGGGACTAGAATCCAGCCTTCCTGATTCCCTGTGAATGCTGTGTAATTATAAGTGGATTCCTGTGACAGAAAGGGCATTCAAATTCTGCTCATTTGTGTTTTCCTCATAACTAAGGGCAGAAACTAATGTGTTTTGTTCCTAGCAAAAGCAATTACCATTTTGGTATCAAGCAGGCTATTCAGCCAGGGACAGTGGTAAATGGCAGTTTTCCTACCATCTTAGGATGTTAGATGGCCTTCAAGTGCTCTGCCCAGCTGATGGATTTACGTCTGATAATACTCTCCCGTGTGTCCCTGAGCATGGCATTTACTTTGCCTGGTTCCCAACTTCCTCTACTGTGCACCACAGTAGTTGGATTAAGTAGTGTTTTAAGCGTTATTCTACTTTAGAATCAAAGCAGATTCCTAGAACTGGCATCTTTGGGCTAAGACCTGGGAGTCTACATTGTCACCCAGTTCCCTTAATGATTCTTACACACCTGGAGGTTTGGAAATGACTGATCCAGAGGGTTCCTATGGTTTCTCCCAGCTCTAAAATGTTTTGATTCTACATTAAATATCCATACCTCACTCCCAACCTGTAGCTTAGTCCAAATATTGTTGCCCTCATATCCAGTTCAGTTCAGTTGCTCAGGCGTGTCCAACTCTTTGCAACCCCATGAATTGCAGCACGCCAGGCCTCCCTGTCCATCACCAACTCCCGGAGTTCACTCAAACTCACGTCCATCGAGTCGGTGATGCCATCCAGCCATCTCATCCTCTGTCATCCCCTTCTCCCTGTCT
>NW_011494826.1:8845686-8846806 GCF_000754665.1 Bison bison bison | reverse complement strand
TGTCGTCCCCTTCTCCTCCTACCCCCAATCCCTCCCAGCATCACAGTCTTTTCCAATGAGTCAACTCTTCGCATGAGGTGGCCAAAGTATTGGAGCTTCAGCTTCCGCATCAGTCCTTCCAATGAATACCCAGGACTGATCTCCTTTAGAATGGACTGGTTGGATCTCCTTGCAGTCCAAGGGACTCTCAAGAGTTTTCTCCAATACTACAGTTCAAAAGCATCACATCAGCTTTCTTTGCAGTCCAACTCTTATATTCATACATGACCACTGGAAAAACCATAGCCTTGATTAGATGGACCTTTGTTGGCAAAGTAATGTCTCTGCTTTTGAATATGCTATCTAGGTTGGTCATAACTTTCCTTCTAAGGGGTAAGTGTTTTTTAATTTCATGGCTGCAATCACCATCTGCAGTGATTTTGGAGCCCCAAAAAATAAAGTCTGACACTGTTTCCACTGTTTCCCCATCTATTTCCCATGAAGTGATGGGACCGGATGCCATGATCTTTGTTTTCTGAATGTTGAGCTTTAACCCAAATTTTTCACTCTCCTCTTTCACTTTCATCAAGAGGCTTTTGAGTTCCTCTTCACTTTCTGCCATAAGGGTGGTGTCATCGGCATATTTGAGGTTATTGATATTTCTCTCGGCAATCTTGATTCCAGCTTGAGTTTCTTCCAGTCCAGCGTTTCTAATGATCTACTCTGCATATAAGTTAAATAAGCAGGGTGACAATGCACAGCCTTAACATACTTCTTTTCCTATTTGGAACCAGTTTCTTGTTCCATGTCCACTTCTAACTGTTGCTTCCTGACCTGCATATAGGTTTCTCTAGAGGCAGGTCAGGTGGTCTGGTATTCCCATTTCTTTCAGAATTTTCCACAGTTTATTGTGATCCACACAGTCAAAGGCTTTGGCATAGTCAATAAAGCAGAAATAGATGTTTTTCTGGAACTCTCTTGCTTTTTCCATGATCCAGCGGATGTTGGCCATTTGATCTCTGGTTCCTCTGCCTTTTCTAAAACCAGCTTGAGCATCTGGAAGTTCACGGTTCACGTATTGCTGAAGCCTGGCTTGGAGAATTTTGAGCATTGCTTTACTAGTGTGTGAGATGAGTGCAAT
>NW_011494826.1:8843630-8845586 GCF_000754665.1 Bison bison bison | reverse complement strand
TTGTGCGGTAGTTTGAGCATTCTTTGGCATTGCCTTTCTTTGGGATTGGAATGAAAACGGACCTTTTCCAGTCCTGTGACCACTGCTGAGTTTTCCAAATTTGCTGGCATATTGAGTGCAGCACTTTCACAGCATCATCCTTCAGGATTTGAAATAGCTCAACTGGAATTTCATCACTTCCACTATCTTTGTTCTCAGTGATGCTCTCTAAGGCCCACTTGACTTCACATTCCAGGATGTCTGGCTCTAGATGAGGGATCACACCATCGTGATTATCTGGGTCGTGAAGATCTTTTTTGTACAGTTCTTCTGTTTATTCTTGCCACCTCTTCTTAATATCTTCTGCTTCTGTTACGTCCATACAATTTCTGTCCTTTATCCGAAAAGATGGCTAATAAAACATAAAATACGTATTTATATCTGTAATGTTGTATTCAGAATAAATATCTTTTTACTCTGAATGTCTTTAACTGCCCACGATGGTCATCTAATTCAAATTTTCTATGAGAACATGGAAATATCTCTGGTCAGGATAAATCACTGCATTGTTTTTCCAGGGTCTGAGGTTCAACGGAACATTTCTCTGATATAATCCTTGGGGGACACAGGCATACGGACTGTGTTATAGGTGATACAATTTTCTAATATTTTTGGTGACATGTCCTTTAGGACAGGCCTCTTATACATGAATGGTTTCTCCACATCGCTGTGAATCTCCAGTGGCAGTGAGACTCCAGAGCTTAGGACATTCTAGAATGTAGGACAGCCCCTGACAATTAAAGCTTTAGGTTTAGGCAGTTTCAGCTTGGAAATATGGCTGATGTTTTTTGACACAAGGTTTCCTCTCATGAGGACAAAGGGCAAGTGAGTTTTTCTCTTTGTTCACATACTGAGCTGGATTCCAGAGACAGGGCCCTGTGCACTGGAGCACACCTGCATGTGCAGAGAGTCACCCTGGGGCCCTTCATTTCAATGCCAAGTGGCCGGGACCTTGGGTCCAGTCGCCTCTGGAAAGGCAGAGGCATTACGATTATGTAACCTTCTTGGAAACCAGAGTTTTAACTTGAGGTAATTGATTTTGACCTTAACAACAGTCCTTTGAAAAAATAAAGCATTTGTTTAAATGAAGTCCTGCTGCTTGTGGGATAGGAAGTGGCTGGTGCTTTATCGTGCAGATATATGCATTATGAATGCTTTCCCAGATTAGGCAGAAACTGATTTGGTTATTGAGTCTGTCTGTACTGAAACTATTTTCTTAGCATTCACCCTTCATCATATTTCCCATTAAAATAGCACACAAACACTTGTTAACTTGCTCTTGTATCACTCATGTCTTGACATGTTTTTCCTGTGATCTGAAACTGGAAATAATTTCTTATTTGTTGATGGTCTCATAATTTAAGAATCATTTCTGCTAAAATTTATTTAGCTGGCTACAGAGGAAGTCCCCAAGTCAATAGGTGCCCAATATGCTACTGGAAATCAGTGGAGAAATAACTCCAGAAAGAATGAAGGGATGGAGCCAAAGCAAAAACAATACCCAGTTGTGGATGTGACTGGTGATAGAAGCAAGGTCTGACGCTGTAAAGAGCAATATTGCATAGGAACCTGGAATGTTAGGTCCATGAATCAAGGGAAATTGGAAGTGGTCAAACAGGAGATGGCAGAGTGAATGTCGACATTCTAGGAATCAGTGAACTAAAATGGACTGGAATGGGTGAATTTAACTGAGATGACCATTATATCTACTACTGCGGGCAGGAATCCCTTAGAAGAAATGGAGTAGCCATCATGGTCAACAAAAGAGTCTGAAATGCAGTACTTGGATGCAATCTCAAAAACAACAGAATGATCTCTGTTCATTTTCAAGGCAAACCATTCAATATCACAGTAATCCAAGTCTATGCCCCAACCAGTAACGCTGAAGAAGCTGAAGTTGAACAGTTCTATGACGAC
>NW_011494826.1:8831747-8843530 GCF_000754665.1 Bison bison bison | reverse complement strand
CTTGAATGCAAAAGCAGGAAGTCAAGAAACACCTGGAGTAACAGGCAAATTTGGCCTTGGAGTATGGAATGAAGCAGGGCAAAGGCTAAGAGAGTTTTGCCAAGAGAACGCACTGGTCATAGCAAACACCCTTTTCCAACGACACAAGAGAAGACTCTACACATGGACGTCACCAGATGGTCAACACTGAAATCAGATTAATTATATCCTTCACAGCCAAAGATGGAGAAGCTCTATACAGTCAGCAAAAACAAGACCGGGAGCTGACTGTGGCTCAGATCATGAACTCCTTATTGCCAAATTCAAACTTAAATTGAAGAAAGTGGGGAAAACCACTAGACCATTCAGGTATGACCTAAATCAAATCCCTTATGATTATACAGTGGAAGTGAGAAATAGATTTAAGGAACTAGATCTGATAGATAGATAGAGTGCCTGATAAACTATGGAGACAGGGATCAAGACCATCCCCATGAAAAAGAAATGCAAAAAAACAAAATGGCTGCCTGGGGAGGCCTTACAAATAGCTGTGAAAAGAAGAGACGCGAAAAGCAAAGGAGAAAAGGAAAGATATAAGCATCTGAATGCAGAGTTCCAAAGAATAGCAAGAAGAGATAAGAAAGCCTTCCTCAGGGATCAATGCAAAGAAATAGAGGAAAACAACAGGATGGGAAAGACTAGAGATCTCTTCAAGAACCCTCTTACACTGTTGGTGGGAATGCAAACTAGTACAGCCACTATGGAGAACAGTGTGGAGATTCCTTAAAAAACTGGAAATAGAACTGCCTTATGACCCAGAAATCCCTCTACTGGGCATACACACCGAGGAAACCAGAATTGAAAGAGACACGTGTACCCCAATGTTCATTGCAGCATGGTTTATAATAGCCAGGACATGGAAGCAACCTAGATGTCCATCAGCAGACGAATGGATAAGAAAGCTGTGGTACATAAACACAATGGAGTATTACTCAGCCATTAAAAAGAATACATTTGAATCAGTTCTAATGAGGTGGATGAAACTGGAGCCTATTATACAGAGTGAAATAAGCCAGAAAGAAAAACACCAATACAGTATACTAATGCATATATATGGAATTTAGAAAGATGGTAATGATAACCCTTTATGCGAGACAGCAAAAGAGTCACAGATGTACAGAACAGTCTTTTAGACTCTGTGGGAGAGGGAGAGGGTGGGATGATTTGGGAGAATGGCATTGAAACATGTATAATATCACATATGAAACAAATTGTCAGTCCAGGTTTGATACATGATACAGGATGCTTGGGGCTGGTGCACTGGGATGACCCAGAGGGATGGTATGGGGAGGGATGTGGGAGGGGAGTTCAGGATGGGGAACAAGTACTGTGGTGGATTCATGTTGATATATGGCAACACCAATACAATATTATAAAGTAATTAACCTGCAATTAAAATAAAAAAATTTATATAAAAAATAAATTAAATAAAAATAAATAAATAAATGACCCACACTACTAAAAAAAAAAAAAAAAGAAAGAAAATTAGAGATACCAAGGTAACATTTCATGCAAAGATGGGCTCTATAAAGGACAGAAATGGTGTGGACCTAACAGAAGCTGGAATTCCAGCACAAGCTGGAATCAAGATTGCCAGGAGAAATATCAATAACCTCAGATATGCAGATGACACCACCCTTATGGCAGAAAGTGAAGAGGAACTCAAAAGCCTCTTGATGAAAGTGAAAGTGGAGAGTGAAAAAGTTGGCTTAAAGCTCAACATTCAGAAAACTAAGATCATGGCATCTGGTCCCATCACTTCATGGGAAGTAGATGGGGAAAGAGTGGAAACAGTGTCAGACTACACTGTTTCCACTCTTTCCTCATCTACTTCTGGGCTCCAAAATCACTGCAGATGGTGACTGCAGCCATGAAATTAAAAGACACCTACTCCTTGGAAGGAAAGTTATGACCAACCTAGACAGCATATTCAAAAGCAGAAACATTACTTTGCCAACAAAGGTCTGTCTAGTCAAGGCTATGGTTTTTCCAGTGGTCATGTATGGATATAAGAGTTGCACTGTGAAGAAAGCTGAGCGCCAAAGAATGATGCTTTTGAACTGTGGTGTTGGAGAAGACTCTTGAGAGTCCCTTGGACTGCAAGGAGATCCAACCAGTCCATTCTAAAGGAGATCAGTCCTGGGTGTTCTTTGGAAGGAATGATGCTAAAGCTGAAACTCCAGTACTTTGGCCCCCTCATGTGAAGAGTTGACTCATTGGAAAAGACTGTGATGCTGGGAGGGATTGGGGGCAGGAGGAGAAGGGGACGACAGAGGATGAGATGGCTGGCTGGCATCACTGACTCGTTGGACATGAGTTTGAGTGAACTCCGGGAGTTGGTGATGGACAGGGAGGCCTGGCGTGCTGCGATTCATGGGGTCGCAAAGAGTCGGACACGACTGAGTGACTGAACTGACTGATGGAGTTATTATCCAGTTGCTGACTTCATCAAGCATTGTCCTTGTTTTAAGAAATAAGCTTTAATAAAAATTGCTACAGAATCAATTAAATGCCAAAGTTAGTGACACTACACTTACTTAAATTCAGTTAAATGTATGTATTGCTTCAGAGCTCGACATCTTCGGCTACTGAAAAATTATCCATCATCAGTAAACTTAAAGAATCATTCTCTTTAATTAGAAAAGAATTTCCCCTCTGGCCCTTCCTTCTCTGTGTGTATTTACAGTTGTATTATCTGGTCAGGATGTGAGGACATATTGAATGCAGAGTAGAAAGATTTCTCAAAACAAGTCCCACTCAGAGCTGTTCCTGACGAATATCAAGTGTTTTCCTCATGTGTGCTGATATAAATTAAGCATTGTAATTATTTCTCTTTGGCTTTTAAAGACTTTTTTAAGTCAAAAGTACAGATTAAAAGTGACAAACACAAGTTCCATCCTTTTCACAGGCTCTGTGATTTTTTTGTCAAGGAGCCTAGGTGAGCTTTTCATTTGGTTAATCACCTTAATTGGCTGTTCATCCTCCAACGCCATTAATTACTCCAAAATACCCAATTTGCCTTTTTCACTCTGAAATTTATGACCATATAATTAATGAACCTCTTAATTCTATGTTGTGCATTGACTTATTCAGCAATGAAACATTACACTGTTAGAATTAGATTGTTGGGTTGTTTCCAGTAACTGAAACATTGGATTTCTAAAAAATTTCTGTAGAATGTCCAAGCCAACTTAAGCTTAGATGACTCAGTATGCAAATTACCCATCTGTGTAATGTGTCACCATTTGTAAATCTTCTTTTCTTTTTCAACAGTAGCAATTCCCCCATTTCTTTTCTACTCATCAACCAGTTCTAGGGGAGTTATCATGGAATTGGACTTTTTAAAAAATAGTAATTATGGAACAAATTCATCATAGAAACTGAATTTTAGCAGCTTGGTATTCATTTCCCTTTTAAAAGTGGACTCAGAAATGTCCACCTTATTTTATGTGCCTATGTGCAGATTGAGATGATTATCATTTCAGGTGCGATTATCCATGTAAGCCTCCAAATCACAGGAACACTTTAAAAATACCATTTGCTGAGACAATAGTAAACTATTATGGTGCCAGTTAAATGCTTTGAAATACTTAGACAAGAGAGTCAGAGATAGATAAGCAAATCATATCTTCTAAATCTTTTTTATTAATTAGTTGCTTGCACTATAATTCTGCAATTCAAATCTGTAACTTCTTTGTAATTGCCAGTGCTCTTTAAAACAGCTTGGAAATGTTTACGTAGAGAAGGATTCTCTTACTACCCAACTTATACTATACTGGAAAAGAAAACTACACACCAAAGTATATAAGAATTCATAAAAGGGAAATTGAACCTACTTTATATGTATATTTTATACTCTTATATGTACATCTAATTTAAGATACATTTCTGAAAGATTCATGGACATCCTGAAGCTCTTTAGGAGAATGTCGAATAAGAAATTAGGCAAAAAGAAAAATATTTATATCTTTGTCTACAAAAAAAAAAAAAGATATCAAACTATTGTATTTCAAAAAGTGTGTGAACCAAAATAAACAGCAAATGAGAAACTTGGAAAAAATATTTGAATGCTGTGTCAAACAAGTATAATATCCTACACATATAAAGAGCTCTTAGATGTCAATTAGAGACACATTAATACTCCCAAAGAAAAAAATAAGGAAATGAAGAGAAAATTCCCAAATGCCAAAAGACATACAAAGTACTTGTTCTATAAACATAGAAAAAAGAAAAACTCTAGAACCTGAATTCTCCTAAGAAAATCTTTTGTCTTATTGAGTCATATTGAGGGGCTAATAAAAGGTGACTTGAATATCAGAGGATTGGAAATCTACAGAGAAAAGAAGTGAGTCTTGTCCTTTTGGGTTAACTGTAAATCTTTTAACCACCATGGCCCCATGGTTTTACTTTTGTTATTACTGTTGTTTTAAAATATAGATATTAAGCTGTTTTAGCACCACTAGCTGAAAATTATCATTATTCATCTAATTTCCCTTGCATCTTTGTCAAAACTCAATTCATCATCCCTATGAATTTATTTCTATACTCTATATATTCATTGATCTCTGTGTATATCCATTTGCCAATATCATACTGTTATGCTTAATACATAAAGAAGACAGAGTGCCAAAGAATTGATGGCTTCAAACTGTGGTGATGGAGAAGACTCCTGAGAGTCCCTGGGACAGCAAGGAGATCAAACCAGTCAACTCTAAGAGATACTCATTAAAGGGACTGATGCTGAAGCTTAAACTCCAGTATTTTGGTCATCTGATGTGCACAGCTGACTCACTGGAAAAAAAAATCCCTGATGCTGTGAAAGATTGAGGGCAGAAAAAGAAAAAGGTGTCAGAGGATGAGATGGCTGGATGGCATCACTGAAGCAATGACATGAACTTGGGCAAACTTTGGGAGATGGTGAGGGACAGGGAGGCCTGGCATACTGCAGTCCATGGGGTCACAAAGAGTCAGACATGACTGGGTGACTGAACAATAACAATGCTTAATAAAATTTTTAGTAAGCCTTAAAAACAGGTAGCATGAGCCATCCAACTTTGTTGTTTTTCCATATTGTTTTGACTACTCTAGATCCTTGGGATTTTCATATAAATTTTAAAATCAACTTAATTTCAAAAAATTCTATTGAGATTTTGATTGGGATTGTAGTGAATCTATAGAGTAGTTGGAAAGGACTGAAATCTTAACAATATTCAATATTTCAATCCAAGAATAATGTTTATCTCTCCTTTCATTTAAATCTTCTTTGGTTTCTTTCATCAGTGTTTTGTCCTTAGCATACAGATCTTGCAAATTTTGTAGGTTCATACCTAAATATTCTATGGTTTTGGTGCTATTTTTAATTATATTGCTTTAAAAGTTTTGAAGTATGGGGTTAATTAAATGGACAGTGGATAGTCTTTTCAACAAATGACACTGTAATATTTGGACCTTCATGCACTAAAAAATATATATATATATATACCTCAACCCATTCACTGTAATCCACATCTTGAATGTCAACCCTGCCTTAGACAATTATCTGTCAATGATTTATAGGTCCAATGTAAAATTTAAAACTTTAAATCTTTTGTAAGAAGATACTGGTGAGAAATTTTGTGCCCTTTCATTTTTCAAAGATTTTTTAGAGATGATACCAGAAACATAATCACTAAAAGAAAAAGTCTGATAAATTAGACTTTACCAAATTTATAAACTTCTGCTCTTTATAAAATGCTATCAAGAGAATGAAAAGTCAAGTCACAAAATAACATAAAATATTTTCAAAACATACAACTGATAAAGTACTAGTATCCAGAATATATAAATAACTCTCAGAGCTCAGGCAGCCAAACAGATCAATGAAAAAAATGGGCAAAAGACTTGTACTGACACATCACCAAAGGTATAGGAGTGATAGTCAAGAGCATGAAAAGATGATCAACATCATGAATCACTTGCAGGCATGCTCAATCGATTCAGCCGTCCAGGCTCCTTTGTCCATGAGATTCTCCAGGCAAGAATACTGGAGTGGGTTGCCATTTCCTTCTCCAGGGGACCTTCCCAACCCAGGGACTGGACCTGGGTTCTCTCCCATCTCCTGCATTGGCAGACAGGTTCTTTACCATTAGCACCACCTGGGAAGCCCCATTAATCACTAGTGAAATTAAAATTAAAACTACATGAGATATCACTACATTCCCATGAAAATAGTTAAAATAAAAATCCCTGACAATACCAAGGATTGGTATAGATATGGAGCAACTGGAACTTTTATACATTGCTGGAGAGAATGCAAAAAGATATAGCAATGTTGCAAAACAATTTGATGGTTAAATATTAAATGTGTACTTACAATATAATCCAGCAATTTCATTCCTAAATATTTACTCAAGTGAAATAAAAACCTACATCCACACAAATGTTTGTAGCCTCTTTACTCATACTCATCCAAAATTGTAAACAACACAAACATCCTTCACCAGAGTAATGGATAAATAGCTGTGGTACATATGTACAATGGATAACTACTCAATAACAAAAATGAATGAGCTACTCATACATGCAGAACACTGATGAATCTCAAATGCATTGGGCAAAGTGAGTGTGGGATTCCCTGGTATCTCAGCTGGTAAAGAATCCGCCTGCAATGCAGGAGACCTGAGTTTGATCCCTAGATTGGGAAGATCCCCTGGAGAAGGGAATGGCTAACCCACTCCAGTATTCTGGCCTGGAGAATTCCATGGACAGAAGAGCCTGGCAGGCAAGTGAGTGAAGTCAGATTCAAAGGCTATATAGTCTATAATTTTATTTGCATGGTATTCAAAGCTATATGGTTCAAAAATAGGTGAGAAGGGGCAGATGGGCATCTAACTAAATAGTACATGTGGAGGAGTATGTGAAGGATTTGTGGAGGAGATGTGATTTTTCAATATCTTCATTGTGATACTCACATTAGAAAGGGTGAGTTTTAACTGTATATAGGTTATACCTTAATTTAAAGAACATTAGTCTGGAGAAATCTTCCCAACTGACATAGAAATTTATGTTTGATTATATTATTGATTCTAATTCTTTACATTGAAAACAGTCAGTTGTAAATTGCAAAATATGGGAGATTTTTGTGAGAAAGAGAATATGAAGTCCTGTCTGTACCAACCATACAGAGATACAGAATGATGTGTTTATAATTCAAACAAGAAAATAAAGCATGCAGAACCATGTGGTATATTTCATGTTTGTGGATGCATTAACATTTTTAAATGTACACATCCAAGGTGATCTAAAATTCAATGCAATCCCTATCAAAATTTCAATGGCATTTTTCACAGAAATAGAAAAGACAATCATAAAATTTATATGGAATCACAAAGGACCCACAAATAGCAAAAGCAATCTTAAGAAACTGGGGATATCACAGTTTCTGATTTCAAACTATATTTCAAGGCTATAGTAATCAAAGCAGTAGGGTATTGGTACGGAAACAGATACAAAGGTTGATGGAAGAGAATAGAAATCCTAGGAAAAAATCCATGCATATATGGTTAATTGACTTTTCATAAAGGAGCCAAGAATGTACAATGGAAAGATGATATTTTCAATAACTGGTACTGGAAAAGCTGCATGTGTGCTTGTGCTTAGTTGCTCAGTCATATCCTAGTCTTTGAGATCCCATGGACTATAGCCTGCCAAGCTCCTCTGTCTATGGTGATTCTCTAGGCAAGAATACTGGAATGGGTTGCCATGCCCAATCCAGGGATTGAACCCGGGCCTCCCGCATTGCAGGCGGATTCTTTACCAGCTGAGCCACAAAGGAAGCCCAAGAATACTGCAGAAGGTAGCCTATCCCTTTTCCAGGGGAACTTTTTGACCCAGGAATCAACCAGAGTCTCCAGCATTGCAGGTGGATTCTTCACCAGCTGAGCTACCAGGGAAGTCATATGTAAAAGAGTAAAACTAGACCCCTATCTTACACTATACACAAATATCAACTCAAAATGGATTAAAGACTTGAATGTCAGACTAGCAACTGTAAAACTCAGAAGAAAACAGGGTTTAAGCTCCTTCAAATTGGTCTTGATAATTATTTATTTTTATTTGACATCAAAAGCAAAAATAAACAAATGGGACTATATAGCAAATTAAATGGAGAAGGCACTGGCAACCCACTCCAGTACTCTTGCCTGGAAAATCCCATGGGTGGAGGAGCCTGGTCCTCTGGCGTCCATGGGGTCGCTAAGAGTCAGACACGACTGAGCGACTTCAATTTTCACTTTCAGGCATTGGAGAAGGAAATGGCAACCCACTCCAGTGTTCTTGCCTGGAGAATCCCAGGGACAGGAGCCTGCTAGGCTGCTGTCTATGGGGTTGCACAGAGTCAGACACGACTGATGTTACTTAGCAGCAGAAGCAGCAAATTAAAAGCTTTTACATAGCAAAGGAAACTTATCAACAAAATGAAAAGGCAATCTATGAAACGGGAGGAAGTATTTTCAAAATACATATTCTACAGGTGGTTAATATCCAACATATACAAGAAACCCATGTAACTGAAAATCAAAATATCAAATAACCCAATTTAAAAATGGGCAAAGCTCTGAGTGACATTTTTCTAAGGAAACATACAAATGGCCAATCGATACACAAAAAAGTGTTCAACATTACTAATCATCAGGAAAATAAAATCAAAATCACAATGAGATATCACCATATACAGCTAGGATGTCTATTATCAAAAAGATAAGAAATAATAGATGCTGGTGAGGAAGTGAAGAAAAGGGAATGCTGTATACTGTTGGTGGGAATGCAAACTAGTACAGCCACTATGGAAACAGTATAGAGATTCCTCAAGAAATTTAAAAAGAGCTACCATATGATCTAGCAGTTCCACTTCTGAATATATATCAAAAGGTAATGAAATCACTCTCTCAAGGCAGTATCTATACTCCCACATTTGCATTACTATTCACAGTAGTCAAGTTATATAAACATTGGCCATTGGCAGAGAGATGGATAAAGAAAATGCCCCCTCTCTCTCACACACACACACACCGTAATATTATTCAGTCGTGAAAAATGCAACCTATGGAATGGGAGGAAATTCTCGCATCTGTGACAGCATGGATGAAACTGGAGGGAATTTTGCTAGTGAAATAAGCTAGAGAAAGACAAATACTGTTTGCTGTTATTTATATGTGGAACCTAAAAAAAGAGAAAAAGTCAAACTCACAGAAACAGAATAGAATTGTTTGTTGACAAGGTCTGAGAGGTGAGGAAAATGGGGAGATGATTAAAGGGTATAAATTTTCAGTTATAAGATGAATAAGGTCTGAGAATCTAATGTATAACAGTGACTATAGTTGATAACATTGTATTGTAAAATTGAGTTTGCTAAGAGAGTAGAAATTAAGTGTTCTCATCAAAGGAGAAAAAAAGGTAAATATGTGAGATGATGGATATGGCAAGTAAATAGTGGGAATTCTTTTACAATGTATATGTATAGCAAACCACCAAGTTGTACACTTTAGAATATTATAGCTTTGTATGTCAGTTATACCTCAATAAAGCTGAAAAATTAAATAAGCAAAAATGAAGATGGAAAGAATTTTAATAAATAGAAATTAAGCTCTATGATATATTTTAAATTTCATGTGCTATATGGCTAGAATTTTGGCTTTCTTTCTTCTTAGATGTTGGTTTATTCAACAAGAAAGCCCAGCTCTACTCTGAGCTGAATGAATGATTTCAAACTATTCTGAACTTATTAAGTCGATTTTTATAGTAGAGAATTGCTACATTAAAGGCCACATAAAATGTATGATGTCAATAAGTTATATTAAAGACTCTTTGTGAAATATGCTACAACAAATTGCATTCTATAGAACTCTTGCCTCTTGGGATTTAAATCCAGCTCAAATGGAACTTTTCCCTTTAAATCAGGAAACTCTTTTTAACTGAGCCTTTCTGTATTCAGTTTGTAGCACAGTTTATCATATGGTTTATAAACTAAAAAAAATAATACATTAAATGAAAGTATTAACAGACTGTTGTCTACTGTTGGCATTTGTAGATGCCGTGATGTGGAAGAGATGCTGAGAATAAAATCTTATTTTTCACTCAACTGATATACAATCAGCTTATGTAGAATGCAAGCTTAACAGGCAGTGAGGGCTGAGGACTTGACCAACACTAGCCAAATTAATTCAATGGTTCCAAGTGTTATCAAGTAACTCTAATCTACTCTCTTCACTGAATTCTGGGAAATTCTAAAACCCAATCTGTTACTTAGGCTCTCCATTGCCCTTAGATAAAGTTCGAAATTCTTAACAGGATTTCCAAGGTCTATCTTATGCTCCTGACTCTCTCATACTGCAGTCACTCCAGGCTTACTTATTCTTCCAGTTCTCCAAACTCAACTCTCCCACTCCCAATGCTACATGTTAGTATATGGACAGTAAACCATCCTTGTAAACTGGCATTACTAATACATACAATTACAAGTACTCGGCTGCATTGGATCTAAGTTGCATGTTAAAAAATCAATGTATGGCATCATATATATGAGTGTGTCTATAAATTTCCCAGCAGTAGTTTGGGAATATTAGAACTATGATTGCTGCTTCCTTCCCATGTGCCGAATGGCGTGCCTGTTGAGACAGCTGCTTCCCTAAGATAAACACAGAGGAGGGGGCTTTGGCATAGAGCTATCGAGCTTTGCCTCCTTGAGAGCTTCAGTAATGGTTTTGCCCTGAGCAATTTTCCATGGGATTAGTGGGGTTTGAAATCTGTGATGTTTTCTGAGGACACATTGGAGTAAAAACACACAAAAATATGATTCTTAGGGATATATTCATTGAGAGCTTGGCATTTGCCCTGTAAAACTAGAAAGTATATTTGAAACCTGAGACTATACTGTGCTAATAGAGGCATATTGAACACATTTGTGTATTTCTTTAAAAGGAGGATAATGGCACTGTTTATTATTCTTTGTTTGACTCACATTTTAAGGTAACTTCATTTGCTCTCTATTTTTCTTTGAGTCAGTAATTGGACACAGCAATTCTTCTGTAGCGAAGGCTTCCTCTATCAATAGGGAACTATGTCTGAATGTTATTCACTTTCAAACCAAAAAAGGGCATCATGCATTGAGAGCAAAATTTGGCTAAGAAGTTGGCACATCACTACCATCAAAGTCATTGTCTATGTGAATCACAAGGGGAAAAGCCAATGAAATAGCAAAGAGCACATAGTCATGAGGAAAATATCTTAATGAGTTGGAATGAGATATCATTTCTTAATGAACTGGATATTTTAAAATTTAAGGTTGCAACAAGTCACTTAATAAGTCACCTAATAAGGTAGCAATAAGTCACTTAACAATCCACTTACTTCATTAGCTGGACCCTAAAATTCTTGAGAAACCTATATGCAGGTCAGGAAGCAACAGTTAGAACTGGACATGGAACAACAGACTGGTTCCAAATAGGAAAAGGAGTACGTCAAGGCTGTATATTATCACCCTGCTTATTTAACTTATATGCAGAGTACATCATGAGAAACACTGGGCTGGAAGAAGCTCAAGCCGGAATCAAGATTGCCGGGAGAAATATCAATAACCTCAGATTAACCTCAGATATGTATGTGACACCACCCTTATGGCAGAAAGTGAAGAGGAACTAAGAGCCTCTTGATGAAAGTGAAAGTGGAGAGTGAAAAAGTTGGCTTAAAGCTCAACATTCAGAAAACGA
>NW_011494826.1:8823902-8831566 GCF_000754665.1 Bison bison bison | reverse complement strand
TGGACTGTAAAGAAAGCTGAGCGCCAAAGAATTGATGCTTTTGAAGTGTGGTGTTGGAGAAGACTCTTGAGTGTCCCTTGGACTGCAAGGAGATCCAACCAGTCCATTCTGAAGGAGATCAGCCCTAGGATTTCTTCAGAAGGAATGGTGCTCAAGCTGAAGCTCCAGTACTTTGGCCACCTCATGTGAAGAGTTGACTCATTGGAAAAGACTCTGATGCTGGGAGGGATTGGGGGCAGGAGAAGGGAACGACAGAGGATGAGATGGCTGGATGGCATCACTGACTCGATGGACGTGAGTCTGAGTGAACTCCGGGAGTTGGTGATGGACAGGGAGGCCTGGCGTGCTGCGATTCATGGGGTCGCAAAGAGTCGGACACGACTGAGTGACTGAACTAAACCGAAAATATTTTTAGGAAGGAAAAAAATCACTGTTAAAAGAGAGAAATGACTTTTAAAAGCTTTTATAGCCTTTAAAATGCCTCCATTCCACGTAGATTTTGCATATCTGAGCTATGGTGCACAATCAAAGAAATGATGAGTAATATTTGCAACCATGATCTTTGGCAGGCTCATCACTTTGTTCTAAGGAACTAGAGAATTGATTGAAAAATAAATTAGATGGACAAATTATCCTACCATTTTTATTATTCCAATGGAAGATGCACTTTTATGATTCAACCCTTTCAATGACCACATTAGGTTATTTGCATGAGTTATGATTAATGATTATACTGCATTGGTCATAGATTGGTAAAGATGTTATTTATGTACTAAACATGACAAATACAAGGTTAATCTTTCCCTCAAATTATCATCACTCACAAAGGAAGGAATCATATTATGTTCACATCCCTTCAGCACTTCTAGAATGAGGGTAATGAGGATTGTATTATTTTTTTTAAGAGTACTGTTTAAGAAAGATACATTTGTTTAAAATGATCTCAGTAAAATTTAATATTGAATGCATAGAGAGGGTATTTGACGGAATTTCCTAAAAGACAAGGCGAACTTAGCTAAAGTTCACGGTGCTTACATAAGCATGTTTTTAAAAATTCATTACTTTTTAGCAGGATAGAATTACATGGTACAGATTCAAACTGTTGTCCTCCAAACACCCAGTTCTCTTCCCGGGAGACAACTGACGTCACCATAAACATACCCTTTCAGAGATCTCTTTAAAAAGCAATATAGTGCAGGGTCATGTCATATTCATGGGAAGAATGGAAAAATCAGATTTTTTAATGTTCTGAAAATGGGTTGTTTGGGGGCTTAGCATCTCTGTGGTATCCTATAAAGATCCCGAAAGTGCCTCATCACAAGTGTCTCAGATGGAAGTATGCCAAGGACACCTGTGCTGAAGGACATGAACTCCTCCCACTACACAGGAAGGTAGTCCCAGGTTTTAAAATTTATAAATTGTTCATACTGAAATAATTCATTCATTTCCTCACTAATATATATTGAAAGCCTCCTTTGTAGATACTGCAACAAGTATTAAAGATAAATGAACAAAAAAGATGTAGTGCCTGTCCTCATGAAGCTTACATTTTATAGGACTTGGCTAAAATAAACAAGAAATTTAAAGTATGGTAAGAAGCCATGAAAATGGATAAAATTATTAAAATTCATAAAGATTGCAAAACAACTCCTTAATACAACAGTGTCACTATTTTTAAACCTAGTAAATATTCTTTGGAATACTTTTTTTTTAATGTAACTGCTTTTCAGCTCTGTTAAGGCTTTTATTTATTTATTTTAATTGGAGGATAATTACTTTACAATATTGTGATGGTTTTTGCCTACATCAACATGAATCAGCCTCATTTTGATGAAAGAGGCCTTCAAGCATGCTTCCAACCAAGCTGGGGGTTTTCACCAAGTCATTTAGAGCTATTCAAATATAAAGCATTATTATTATCTCAGTTTAAATTCCCTCTCCTCTATATTTCCATAGCTATCTATAAATTCTCCACTATAGCCTTTATGACATTATGTGATTATTTAGGTTCACCTGTCTTTCTTCTCCTATATGATGGGCTCTTTGGACAAAATGATGTTTTACTCGTCTTAGCATGTCTAGCTCTTATCATAGAAACATACCTGTCATATAATAGACATTGAATGAATACCGATTGAAAAAAGGAATAAATGAATAATGATCCTAAAAGTTGCAATGTGGGTTTTGTCAGCTTGCCTATTCACAAAGGATGCCTTTTTGCTGTGTAATCAAATTGCTTCTGGCCTCATCCTTCTTGGAACAGGCAATCCAAAGGGAATGCCTCTTTATCTCATGACTAATGAGCCATCCAGTCTCCGTTCATTGCTATGACTTTTTAAGTATACATTTGCAGGGATTTCAAAAACCATTTGGAAATGTAATTATCATGTTTTCCACCTACATAAATACATAAGGGATGGATTTATTTATGTGCTAAGGTATATAATACGTATCCTGTTTTTTTCTTTCCCCAAGAATTTTCCCTTTTTCAGCAGACATTTCTAGGGCAAAAAAGGTTATGCTATATTTTCAGTCACCGTCCATCAAAGGGAACCTGGAGAAAATGTGCATATACCCAAGAGCACCTTTCTTACAAGCCTTGGGTAATGACTCACTGTTGTTTACAAGAGGATTTTGCCTCATGTGAAGCAGGTGTTGAAACATTTGGACAGCTCTGTAAAAATTTTAGTCAAATGTGGTGAGTGTTAATCATCAACCTGCATATTTTTTAAAAGTGCTGTTGGTCCTCCGAGCCACCTTCAACTTGCAGAGCAACCTTTTCTTCTGTTTCCTTCGACCTACTGTCCCCCATGTCTTGTAGCCTTCACTCATACCTCACTCCACCAAGGGCTCTCACCACCCCTACTCCAGTTTACCACCATCCCTCCTTTTTAGCATTCATCCAGCTCCTAAAATTTCCTGACAGATTCCGTCGCTAAGTGAAAGTGAAGTGGCAGTTTCCCTTGGTCTTTCTTTGTCTGAACACGCTGCCTCCAGTGTTTTTCTCTATACCAACCACAGTGGATTACTGCAGTGCGTAAGCAGGGATGGAGAAGATCCTCCAAAAAAGAAAGTTTATTACTGTGAAATTCCTCTGGGCCTACCCCAGCCTACATCCCTGAAGTATGTAACTAGAGGAATTTTATTAAAGGAAGGAAAATACCGATATTGGTTCACAGTGTTGCCCAGAAGCTTAAAATTTTTCCTACTTCCTATCTTAGTTATTTTACTCTTTTAAAAAATTTATATGATACAACCCTAGCTCAACACAAGTTACTTTTTGTGGATTAAGGGATAATGTTGATTAAAAAGGGATATGGGGAAATTACCAAATCCTTCTACTTCAGATCGTGATAAAAATCCCTAAATCCTTTACATTGTGCTCTGTCAAGTCTTCCAAAAGTAGTTGAAAAATCAAGAACTGATGGCTCAACAGGAGATACTTCTGTCAATTCTGATCCTGTTAGATCACCTCAAGAAAAGAACACAGTGGCAATCTCCCTGGTCCATCCACATTCCAGACCCAGTGTGATATAAACCTCACGACTTCAGTAAATGTGTCAGAAACTCATTCTAATCTAGCTCCATCTTCACGAGCAAAGACTAAATCTTCATAGTAAATAAAAGGAAAGCAAAGGACCAGAAAGAGCATCAACTAGAATACATTGTTTTTCTGGTTACTCAACTTAACTGTAAAAATACACTGAAGGCAAATCATGAAATATTTACTCCAGGCCTCAGTACCTCTTGGACTTCGTTGTTTCATGTTGGGATAACAAAGTTTCATAGGCCGATCTCCCCCCCAAATCTATTTTTTGTTAGTCTTCTGCCTGGCTATTTCTTTGAGGATTATGTGGTTGACTTTTTAACTTTGACTACTAAGCCTCAGTCCCCTCATTGGCCCTTCCTATGAGAGATCTCATCTTGTATAAATAGCCTCCTCCCCTGAATTAAAATTGCTCAAGTGATCCAAGTCTCAGTCCTAGGACTCCTTCTCTGCCTAGGTAGTCACATCTGGTCTCACAGAATTGAATAACATCCGTAAGTTCACAACTCCCAAATTTACACTTCTCATCTCAAACTCTCCCCTGTGCTCCAGACTCAGAGAGCCAAATGTCTACTCAGCATCTCTTCTTAGATGTCTAGTAGGCATTCTACACTTAACCTATCCAAGGCCAAATTCTTGATGTCCTCCCTAAAATCTCCTCTCTCAGTTTTCCCCATCTCGATTAATGGCATCTCTACATTTCCACTTGCTCAAGTCACAAATCTAGTAATCCTCTTCGACTTTTCTATCTATCACATGGTTTCTATTCCAACCATCAGCAAAACCTATTAGCTCAAGCTTCACAGTATGTCTGGACCAGATTCCCTCATCCCCACTGCTTACCCTCTGAGAACCATTCTCACTATTGAGATAGTTGTTAACAACTCTGCAATATACAGTTCTGTCTTTGCCAGATAGTTGGTTGCATTTGTGAAATTTAAGTCTTTGAAAATGAAAGTTAAATTCTGCTAGGTCATTTAATTCAACTCTGCTGTTGAGAACTTCAAAAGTTAGATAGAATATGTATTTTTAAGTTTTTTAAAAATCAAGGATCTACAAAGAAAGTAATGAATTATAAAGGCAAACCTGCAGAAAATGAGAACCCAGAGAGATTGACCCAGTATTCAAAGCTGATTCAGCCAGTGGAGAATTTGTTACTTTAAAGAAAAAAACTGTGGACTTGATAAAAAACTGTGGACAGTTTTGATAGCCTCATGGGACCAGTTTGACTGAAAAGTAAAATTATAAAATGATATAACTGTGTAAAGAGAAAATCCCACCCACATCTGTAAACACATATTTGGAATTAATAAAAACCCAATTTATTCATATATATAAGCAAGAAACAATGAATGAAACAAAAATACTTTTGCAATAACATCAAAAATATTCAGGAGCTATGAATGAATACCAACAAAAGTATTAAGACATCCATGGAGATAGTTACAAAACTTTATTTTGAAAGTCATGAAAGTAGACTTAAACAAATAGATACGCCATGTTTATGAATTAGAACTCAATATTATATAGATGTCAATTTCCTTCAAATTTATTTAGAAAGAAAAATGAAAATGATAGTTTTCTTAAGCTTGTAAGATGATTTCAACTTTAAAGATGATTTTTTAATTTTTAAGATGATTCATATAAACTAAGAATAACAAAAACAATAAAAGAAACAAAAATAATAAAAGAAAAAATGTGAAGATGTGTTCTAACAGAGATTAAGCATTCTCACAAATATAATTAACACAGTGAAATTTTTGTCCCAGGTATATATAAATTGACATAGGAATGCAAAGTGAAGAACCTCCAAATAGACAAATGCATGTGTAGGCACTTGATATCAGACATGAGTGTCTTGGCAAATCACTGAAAAAATGATGATGTCTTGGGTCAAGTTTCCTGGAAGCAGATACTGAGACAAGGATTTGTATAAAAAAAGAATGTGCATGATGCCAAAGGGGAACGCTGGAGTGTAAGTTAGGGCTCAGCATTGTCTCCCAAAAGGCAAGAAGCTGGGCTTACATACTCGGACATCCTCAGTCACAGGTCAAGAGCCACCTGTGTGTATGTGTGTTAGTCGATCAGTTATGTCTGACTCTTTGTAACCCCAAAGACTGTAGCCCAGCCTGCCAGGCTCCTCTGTCCGTGGGATTTCCCAGGCAAGAATATTGGAGTTGGTTGCCATTTCCCGCTCCAGGGGATCTTCCTAACCCTGGTATCAAACTTGGGTCTCCTGCATTGCAGGTAGATTCTTTACTGTCTGAGCCACTAGGGAAGCCCAAGAGCCACCTTGGGGCCTTGTAAATCCTAGGTATTTCTAAGGCTTTCCAAATGTATGATCTCCATTAATCCAAAGATAATTCTTTATAAAAGAGCTGCAGAATTACCTTTTGGAAGTAAAAGCATACCTGTCCCAAAAAAATGTTTTTAATCAATACAAAGTGATTTGAAGAAATAGTAACATTGTTTGATATAGAAAGACATCAATAAATGATCTAAGGCAGCTGAATGTTGATAGTATAAAGCTAAAATAAGACATAAAATACACAGAAAAAAATGAACTTCCATAGGATAAGACAAAGAAAGTCAAAACTGGAAAGCTATTATAATATACTACAGTATAAGAGAATATCTTCATTATTTTTTTTTTTAATTTTTTTATTTTCATTATTTTAGAGCAGGGAAAGGATTCCTTAAATAAGATGTTAAAAACATTAACCATAAAGGTAAAAATTAATAAACTTGACTACATCAAAATGAAAAAATTTCTGTACACCAAAAGGGTACATCACTGAAAGGGTTAAAAAACGGGACTTCCCTGGTGGAACGGTGGATAAGAATCTGCCTGCCAATGCAGGGTTGGATTCCTGGGTTGGGAAGATCCCCTGGAGAAGGAAATGGCAACCCATTCCAGTATGCTTGCCTGGGAAATCCCATGGACAGAGAAGCCTAGTGGATGGGCAACAGTCTGTGGGGTGGTAAGAGACTCAGACACGACTTAGCAACCAAATAACAATAGTTGATTTACAATGTTGCTTTTGTTTCTGCTATACAACAAAGTGAATCACTTATACATATAAATACATCATTTATATGTCATTACAGAATATTGAGTAGAGTTCCCTGTGCTATACAGTAGGTTCTTATTTGTTATCTATTTTATATATGAGTAGTGTGTGTATGTAATATTACTCAGTCATAAAAAATGAATAAAATAATGCCATTTGCAGCCAATATGGAAGGATCTAGAGACTGTCATGCTAAGTGAAGTAAGTCAGATAAAGACAAATATTATATGATATCAATTATATGTGAAATCTAAGAAACAGTGGCACAAATGAACTTATTTACGAAACAGAAATAGATTCACAAATGTAAAACAAATGCATGGTTACCAGGGGACAGAGGCAGGGGAGGGATAAATTGGGAGACTGGAGAGCTCTACTCAGTTTTGAGGTATAGTCAAGTCTGTGTTTTGAAGTTTGTTTATCCCCATCATCATCACCACCATCATTATCTCTCACCAGAAAATATGCTCTGGTGACTAACAGTAATAACAAATCAGGAGTAAAACTTGACTGCCACATAACACCTTTGGGCTATCCCTTCCATAGGGAAACTTCATTAGTAAAAATTATCCACATGTTACTTCTTGATAATAGATCAATTTTACAACTTTTCAGTAACTTGATACAGATATTTATTTTCTATTTCTTAACTCCTAAATCTGAAGGAAATTTGCTCAATGTCTGCATTACTTAGCAGAGTACAGGTGAGTATATTAAAAAAAGAACTTTCAGTGTAAATTAGTTATTACTCCTAAATAATGCATTTGCTCAGAGGACAAGCAATAAAATTTACAGTAGAAGATAGCTAGTGGTCATTGGCAATAAGTTCTTTGACTGCTTGTTTGGCTTTATTTTTATTTATTTATTTTTTTAAATTTTATTTTTAAACTTTACAATATTGTGTTAGTTTTGCCAAATATTGAAATGAATCTGCCACAGGTATACATGTGTTCCCCATCCTGAACTCTCCTCCCTCCTCCCTCCCCATACCATCCCTCTGGGTCATCCCAGTGCACCAGCCCCAAGCATCCAGCATCGTGCATTGA
>NW_011494826.1:8821599-8822089 GCF_000754665.1 Bison bison bison | reverse complement strand
GGTGTATGATCTTTTTAATGTGTTGTTGGATTCTGATTGCTAGAATTTTGTTAAGGATTTTTGCATCTATGTTCATCAGTGATATTGGCCTGTAGTTTTCTTTTTTTGTAGGATCCTTGTCAGGCTTTGGTATTAGGGTGATGGTGGCCTCATAGAATGAGTTTGGAAGTTTACCTTCCTCTGCAATTTTCTGGAAGAGTTTGAACAGGATAGGTGTTAGCTCTTCTCTAAATTTTTGGTAGAATTCAGCTGTGAAGCCATCTGGACCTGGGCTTTTGTTTGCTGGAAGATTTTTGATTACAGTTTCAATTTCCGTGCTTGTGATGGGTCTGTTAAGATTTTCTATTTCTTCCTGGTCCAGTTTTGGAAAGTTGTACTTTTCTAAGAATTTGTCCATTTCTTCCACGTTGTCCATTTTATTGGCATATAATTGTTGATAGTAGTCTCTTATGATCCTTTGTATTTCTGTGTTGTCTGTTGTGATCTCTCC
>NW_011494826.1:8820610-8821499 GCF_000754665.1 Bison bison bison | reverse complement strand
TTGTATCGTTTAGTTTGTGTTTCCTTGTTAATTTTCTGTTTAGTTGATCTATCTATAGGTGTGAGTGGGGTATTAAAGTCTCCCACTATTATTGTGTTATTGTTAATTTCTCCTTTCATACTTGTTAGCATTTGTCTTACATATTGTGGTGCTCCTGTGTTGGGTGCATATATATTTATAATTGTTATATCTTCTTCTTGGATTGATCCTTTGATCATTATGTAGTGACCATCTTTGTCTCTTTTCACAGCCTTTGTTTTAAAGTCTATTTTATCTGATATGAGTATTGCTACTCCTGCTTTCTTTTGGTCCCTATTTGCATGGAAAATCTTTTTCCAGCCCTTCACTTTCAGTCTGTATGTGTCCCCTGTTTTGAGGCGGGTCCCTTGTAGACAACATATGTAGGGGTCTTGTTTTTGTACCCATTCAGCCAGTCTTTGTCTTTTGGTTGGGGCATTCAACCCATTTACATTTAAGGTAATTACTGATAAGTATGATCCCGTTGCCATTTACTTTATTGTTTGGGTTCGAATTTATACACCATTTTTGTGTTTCCTGTCTAGAGAATATCCTTTAGTATTTGTTGGAGAGCTGGTTTGGTGGTGCAGAATTCTCTCAGCTTTTGCTTGTCTGAAAAGCTTTTGCTTTCTCCTTCATATTTGAATGAGATCCTTGCTGGGTACAATAATCTGGGCTGTAGGTTATTTTCTTTCATCATTTTAAGTATGTCTTGCCATTCCCTCCTGGCTTGAAGAGTTTCTATTGAAAGATCAGCTGTTATCTTTATGGGAATTCCCTTGTGTGTTATTTGTTGTTTTTCCCTTGCTGTTTTTAATATTTGTTCTTTGTGTTTGATCTTTGTTAATTTGATTAATATGTGTCTTGGGGT
>NW_011494826.1:8819744-8820510 GCF_000754665.1 Bison bison bison | reverse complement strand
GTTTGTCAATTGTATTTATCCTTTCAAAGAACCAGCTTTTGGCTTTGTTGATTTTTGCTATGGTCTCTTTTGTTTCTTTTGCATTTATTTCTGCCCTAATTTTTAAGATTTCTTTCCTTCTACTAACCCTGGGGTTCTTCATTTCTTCCTTTTCTAGTTGCTTTAGGTGTAGAGTTAGGTATTTGACGTTTTTCTTGTTTCTTGAGGTATGCCTGTATTGCTATGAACCTTCCCCTTAGGACTGCTTTTACAGTGTCCCACAGGTTTTGGGTTATTGTGTTTTCATTTTCACTTGTTTCTATGCAAATTTTGATTTCTTTTTTGATTTCATCTGTGATTTGTTGGTTATTCAGCAGCGTGTTGTTCAGCCTCCATATGTTGGAATTTTTAATAGTTTTTTTCCTGTAATTGGGATCCAATATTACTGCATTGTGGTCAGAAAGGTGCTTGGGATGTATTTTTTTTTTTTTTTTAATTTACCAAGGCTAGATTTATGGCCCAGGATGTGATCTATCCTGGAGAAGGTTCCATGTGCGCTTGAGAAAAAGGTGAAATTCATTGTTTTGGGATGAAATGTCCTATAGATATCAATTAGGTCTAACTGGTCTATTGTATCGTTTAGTTTGTGTTTCCTTGTTAATTTTCTGTTTAGTTGATCTATCTATAGGTGTGAGTGGGGTATTAAAGTCTCCCACTATTATTGTGTTATTGTTAATTTCTCCTTTCATACTTGTTAGCATTTGTCTTACATATTGTGTGCTCCTGT
>NW_011494826.1:8818205-8818673 GCF_000754665.1 Bison bison bison | reverse complement strand
TTGTTGCTGGAGAATTTGCTTGGTATGTCTTGCCCTGGAACTTGTTGGCCCTTGTGTGGTGCTTGGTTTCAGTGTAGGTATGGAGGCGTTTGATGGGCTCCTGTCAATTAATGTTCCTTGGAGTCAGGAGTTCCCTGGAGTCAGGGTTTGGACTTAAGCCTCCTGCTTCCAGTTATTGGTCTTGTTTTTACAGTAGTTTCAAAACTTCTCCTTCTATACAGCACCATTGACAAAACATCTACGTTAAAGATGAAAAGTTTCTCTACCGTGAGGGTCACCTAGAGAGGTTCACAGTGTTACATGGAGAAGAGAAGAGGGAGGAGGGAGTTAGAAGTGACCTGAATGAGATGAGATGGAATCAATAGAGGAGAGAGTGGGCTAGCCAGTAATCACTTCCTGATGTGCACTCCACAACTGGACCGCTCAGAGATGTTCACAGAGTTATACAGAGAAGAGAAGAAGGAGGAA
>NW_011494826.1:8816715-8817047 GCF_000754665.1 Bison bison bison | reverse complement strand
AGGCTCTAGGTTGCTCCGCTGAGAACCATCCGTGGCCGGCCCTGGGCTGCCTGCACCTCCCAGGTCCAAGCCGCTCAGGTTCTGGCACTCAGGTAGTCCTCAGAGGCGCAGACTCAGTTGGGCCTGCGTTTTGTGCCCTTCCCAGGTCCGAGCAGCTCAGGTGATGAGGTGTTTGGCGAGCACGATTGCTGCGACTTATCCCCTCCCTGCCGCTCGGTTATCTAGGTGTACAACCAGTGCACTTTCTCAGGCAAATGTTGACTGTCCAGACCCCCAAGAAGTTTTAGTTAGCAAAGGAGCCTGCTTACAGTTTTATAGATAATGTCTCTCTG
>NW_011494826.1:8814942-8816615 GCF_000754665.1 Bison bison bison | reverse complement strand
ATGGAACTCCGTCCCTCCTTCTTTTGTCTCTTTTTTTGTCTTTTATATTTTTTCCTACCTCCTTTTGAAGACTTGGGTTGCTTTTCTGGGTGCCTGATGTCCTCTGCCGGCATTTAGAAGTTGTTTTTGTGGAATTTACTCGGCATTTAAATGTTCTTTTGATGAATTTGTGGGGGAGAAAGTGTTCTCCCCGTCCTACTCCTCCGCCATCTTAGCTCCTCCCCCCCGCTTGTTTGGCTTTATAGGAGGCCTTCACATGGTCAGCATATAAACTGTGTTATGACCTGAAGTAGTGACAAGTGGGCAGAGGCAAGTAATTGAATCTGTTTACGTTTGTATGGCTACAAGTGGGCATTCATCAATCTAATAATTTGATGCCTAATTTTATAGTTAGTCTAGAAAAAGAACACAGACATACTCATGCCCACCACTGATGAACACCGTTTACTTGTCATCCTGTGGGAAATATGTAAAACTCATGGCTGGCTCCTAATTTTGAAATAAAATAAAATACCCTCCCCCCAAAAAAACACAAAGAACTACTTACAAGAATATATCATGGAAAATTCTCCCTTTTGTTGTTCTCATGCCAGAACAACAGTGAGCCAGAACTCTTACACATTTGAAGTCCTAGCCAATAGTTTACTGGTCATCCAAGTAAGTGCCTTAGGCATCTCAGTCTCCAAGGATTTCTTCACACATTTTCTTCATCTTAATTGTTTCTCACCCTTCCCTGACAATAGTTCCAAATCCTAGCAATCCCTCAATGCTAAAGTCAAATGATTGCTAATCTGTGAAGACCTCTCTTGTCCTACCATTTGAAAATAAACTCATTCTCTTCATTTCCATAGTGCTTTGCCTAATTCTCATAGAACATCCATCACTTTTTACCCTATATCCACCCTATTAGATGGTAAAATTCCTCAAAGGAAATGACTATGTCTTCCCAAGGTGGCACTAGTGGTAAAGAATCTACCTGCCATTGCAGGAGGTGTTAAGAGATGTGGGTTTGATCCTTGGGTCAGGAAGATCCCCTGGAAGTGGAAATGGCAACCTGTTCCAGTATTCTTGTCTGGAAAAGTCTATGGATGGAGGAGCCTGGAGGGCTACTGTGCATGGGGTCGCAAAGAGTTGCACATGACTGAGTGACTGAGCACACGCACTTTTACCTTACAAGGCAACCACTATGTCTTTTTCATTCATGATTCTCAAAGTGCCTTGTATGTAGTAAGTGTTCAAGAGTATTTGTTGACTATACTAAGAGTATTTGAATAAGTAAATCATAGCCAATGGAGTTTTTTGGGGGGCTTCCCAGGTGGGCTAGTGGTAAAACACCTGCCTGCCAAGGCAGAAGACATAAGAGAAGGGGTTCAAACTCTGGGTCAGGAAGATTCCCTGGAGGAGGGCATGACAACCCACTCCAGTATTCTTGCCAGGAGAAACCCCCAATGGACACAGGAGCCTGACATTATTATAGAAACACTTAAATTTAAAATATAGGATGTTAGAGATACAATCTTTAAAGTTTTTTTTTTTTAATTTTTTTTTTTAATTTTTAAACTTTACATAATTGTATTAGTTTTGCCAAATATTGAAATGAATCTGCCACAGGTATACCCGCGTTCCCCATCCTGAACCCTCCCCCCTCCTCCCTCCCCTCCCCTCCCTCTGGG
>NW_011494826.1:8814081-8814336 GCF_000754665.1 Bison bison bison | reverse complement strand
TACATGTTTCAATGCTATTTTCCCAAATCTCCCCACCCTCTCCCTCTCCCACAGAGTCCATAAGACTGATCTATACATCAGTGTCTCTTTTGCTGTCTCGTACACAGGGTTATTGTTTCCATCTTTCTAAATTCCATATATATGCGTTAGTATATTGTATTGGTGTTTTTCTTTCTGGCTTACTTCACTCTGTATAATAGGTTCCAGTCTCATCCATCTCATTAGAACTGATTCAAATGTATTCTTTTTAATGGC
>NW_011494826.1:8809815-8813639 GCF_000754665.1 Bison bison bison | reverse complement strand
GCCAAAGCAATCTTGATAAAGAAGAATGGAACTGGAGGAGTCAACCTGCCTGACTTCAGGCTCTACTACAAAGCCACAGTCATCAAGACAGTATGGTACTGGCAACAAAGACAGAAATATAGATCAATGGAACAAAATAGAAAGCCCAGAGATAAATCCACGCACATATGGACACCTTATCTTTGACAAAGGAGGCAAGAATATACAATGGATTAAAGACAACCTCTTTAACAAGTGGTGCTGGGAAAACTGGTCAACCACTTGTAAAAGAATGAAACTAGACCACTTTCTAACACCATACACAAAAATAAACACAATCTTTAGAGTTTTATGCTTAACTTAAAAAAAGACTTTCTTCAGAGACCTTTTAGATTTATAGCAAAATTGAGGGGAAGATACAGAGATTTCTCATATACTCCCTTCTGTTCATGGCTTGATAGCTCATTTCTTTTTAGCACGGAATAATACTTCATTATCTGGATGTACCACAATTTATCTGTCCATTTACTTACTAAAGGGCATCTTCATTTTTTCCAAGTTTTGGCAAATATGAATAAAGCTGCTATTAACATCGGTGTGCAGGTTTCTGTGTGGACATAAATTTTCACCTCTTTTGGGTAAATACCAAGGAGCACAAAATAAAATGCTTAGTTTTGTAAGAAACTCAAGTTGTCTTCTAAAGTGTCTGAACTATTTTGCATTTCCCTTAGCAATGAAAGTTCCTGTTGCTTCACATTCTAGTCAACATTTGATGTTGTTACTGTTATAGATATTGACCATTCTATAAGGTGCATTGCATCATGGCATCTTATCGTTGTTTTAATTTTCACTTTCTTGATAACATCTGATATGGAGCTTGTCCTTACCTTTTTCTCTTAGGAAGGAAGAAGCTAACATCCATTTAGGGTCTAGCTTGTGTCAGTTACTATGATGAGTGCCTTACATATATTATATCAATAATTCTCAAGTTAACATGACTTTAGAGTTGGTGCTAAAAGAGATTACACATTTGCTGAAACTCACAAGTAAAAAAGTAGGAAATGACTATTATATCTAGCTTTCTTAAATTCCAAATACTGATCTTTTTTTTTTTAATGATCTTTTTTCAGTCAAGTACATTTGGTTGCTATTAACAGAGACCCCCTCATATTTATTGGAGTAAGAAGGGTTTACTGTAAAAAAATTACTCTGAAATGATTAGAAAGATGCACTTTATGAAAGTCTAACATCTAAAGCATGAGCCATTAGAGAGTTGGGCAAATAGTCACTGAGATTAGACTATGATTCCAGAGCCATGTTCATAGAAACTATGTTGTTGAGTTCATTATTTCACATTAATCCTCTGTTGACACAGCTTAGTCAAATTTACCCGTTTCTGTCTTGCCATCCAATGGTTTTCTCTACTTAATCAGCTTCTTCTCCCTGTAACTTTGGCTCCCACATCGCTTTGGCTTACCATCCATGGCGCTGTAAATTCTTATCTCATGACATCTCCATTTGCACTTTCTCTTCCAATGGGCAAACATAGTTTGGATTTCTTATTATCAAATTCAAATTCCATAGAGAGAATTTGATAAAAATGGTTCTTTTGAACTAGGCTATGAAAATTAGATAATAGATATGATCATAAATTGGCCACTCTAGGATATATCTTCCTTCAGAGTATCATCAACAGGGTCAAGAGCTGTGGGTGGTGGTGGTGTAGATGAGAACAGGCTGTACATAGTAATTATCCCCAGTCTAAAGATACCAAATAAAGATATCCAGTTCAGACTTGTTTCTGAGCACCGGATCTCATTTTTTAATGACTTATTAGAACTTTACTCCTGCATGTTTCAGAGATACTTCCATAGCAGTATGTTAAGGCTGAATTCATTATGGTGTCACCAAAAAATACCTACTCTACCCTTTGTTCTCTAGAACACCACCAGGCTCTATGACAGTATTTATTTTTCAGACTCTATTACTTTCTAATGAAAATGTCATTGTTGGTGTTCAAAAGGTTCTGGCACAAATACTCAGAAAGAAATTGTTGCTAGATATTTTTAAATTATACAATCAATATAGCAGATAAAATAAGTGGTACTTCTACAATTATATATATTTGATTAAACAGAAATGCCACATTAATTGCTTACATAATCTAAGTGAAAAAGAATATAAAACTATCTTGAAATAAATTCTGTTCAAGGACTTTTTATTGTTGTTGGACGCTGCATATCAGCTTGTTAGCTTTCTTGAAAATTAAATTTAAATGAAGGCACAGTTGTAATGAAAGAGGTAAATGTTCACCACTCAAACTTTTGTGTAAAATTATAGCTGTGAAAACTATTTACATTGAGAATGAGTCATTGACACTTGCAGTTTTTCAGCTAAATGCAATCTTGAAGATTTGCAAGTTAGCCTATAAGAACAAGAACTTGCAAACAAACTTTGAATATTTAATTTTTGAAAACAACCACTCTGCAACTGTGGGTAAAAGTTGTGTCCATGTTCCTATTTGGGAAGCAGATTTATTTTTATCTAGTACACTTTGGAATGGACGTGTACCTTGAATAATGCCCAATATGCTCAATGGGGAAAATCCAGCATGCTTATTTTATCCAAGGTCAATATTTGCTATGTAGTGTTTAGATTTTCATCACTAATTTTTGAAGTTTTTGATAGTGACTATGGCTTGCATGGGACTTTGAGAAAGTTAAAAATGTAATAGTTTTTTTAAGCATTAGTCTGTGTCGACCTGGGTCACATGAAATCACAATCTAAAAATATTGAAACAGAGATAAAGTTATCACTAAGAATTGAGACTGATTTTCAAACCAGACAAAAATGGCAATATCATTCAGAATGAGCATTCAGTAGATATAGTGTGAGGATAAAGTGAGTGAAAGTCGCTCAGTCATGTCTGACTCTTTGCGACTCCATGGACCGTAGCCTGCCAGGCTCCTTTGTCCATAGAACTCTCCAGGCCAGAATACTGGAGTGGGTAGCCATTCCCTTCTCCAGGGAATCTTCCCAACCCAGGGATCAAACCTAGGTCTCACACACTATAGGCGGATTTTTACCGTCTGAGCCACCAGTGTGAGGCTAGGTAGTCATCAAATCCCAGGTATGTTTCTTTTCCTTCTTTCTTTTTCTTTGCCACACCAAGTGGCTTGTGGGATCTTAGTTCCCTGACTGGGGATTGAACCCAGGTCCTTATCAGAGGCTACATGGTTTGATGATGTGATCACTCTGACAGCAATGGAATGTATGCTTTTATATTCTTGTGTCTTCCAGAGGTTTCTAAATTAATTACTTCAAAGTATAAATAAGTATATTTTCAGAGCTTACAACTCAGTTTTTCCTCCTTATTTCTACTGTGTTCTTATGATGCTTTGATCTTACTTGCTATAAACTTTGTTACCCCTGGCTCAGATGGTAAAGCATCTGTCTACAATGCAGGAGACCCGGGTTCGATCCCTGGGTTGGGAAGATCCTCTGGAAAAGGAAATGGCAACCCACTCCAGTACTCTTGCCTGGAAAATCCCATGGACAGAGGAGCATGGTAGGCTACAGTCCATGGGGTCGCAAAGAGTCGGACACGACTGAGTGACTTCACTTTATCATCCAAGAGATGACTGTTTTGAAATCCTCAAGTATTCCTCATATGTAGAAATATATCAAGAATAAGTAAATTTTGTTATCTTGGTAATAATACTTCTGAATTGATTGTAAAGCTTTTTTGAATTTAGGTATCTTATAAATGTCATTTTATAATTTCATACTATTTTTAAATTAAAGATATCATTTGATAAAAATATATTTAGTAAAATAAAATTTAA
>NW_011494826.1:8800304-8809715 GCF_000754665.1 Bison bison bison | reverse complement strand
TAAAATATATTTATATAATATAAATACAAAATAGATGGTTGTACCATCTATTCACAAGATATTGAAAAAGATGAAACTGACATATCATAAAGTTCTCTTGACTCATAGATGGGAGGACTCTTTGAATGCAATTGTAAATAATAAATAAAATATGATGAAAGCCATCTTCATAGACATTAATAATTTGTGTCATGCAACAGAACACTTTTGGGATTGTATTATGCTGCCAGTTAAGTTATAGCATCATTTTAAGTTCAAAAATTGGGCAAGGGAGATTTGATAGTTCAAAAATAGACATGATAACCTCATTAAAAGCCAAAAAATAAATACATAACTGTTACAGCTTTTCCAAATAGGAATGAAAAAATCACTGAGACATTATAAAGGCTAAGGTACCATGTTGCATTGGCCAAAGGAGAGCACACAAAAGCTGAGAAACTAGCAAATCTTGTAGAGTTCACCTTGCTGGCTACCTGGTGCACAAAAAGTTAGTGAGAGGAAATACTGCTATTTTCCAACAGGACAACAGCATGTGAGATTAAAGATTTAGTTGCAAACATGAAGACTAGGTTAATCCATTGTCTGCAGAGTTATACTTTGCTTTAAAAATGGGTGAATCTACTACTGACAGGATTAAACTTGTGGTTTTGTTCATATTTGATCAATGTTGGCGTCAACATGTTGAAGATATATATATGATTGGCAATGGTCACAAATGATGCTGAAATTTTCAGTGTTGAATAATTATTATGGATTCTATAATTTATTAGGAAACAATGTCCTTGATGAAGCTGTGAAATGAGAATTCATTCTTATTTGAGTATTATTAGTAAAATTATTAATTGTATTCACTGTGACCTTGAGTACACATCTCTTACTGGTCTAGGCTATTCTCACATGTACTCTTTGATCTGCTGTTTCTCAGAAACCCTCCTCTAACAAGCTTTGTGATCAGTGGCTACTTACTTCATCTCCCTGATTTGAAATTTCCTTACCTTTGAAATAGGAAAGCTAATTTCTATCTCATGGAATTATGGTGGGGGTAAAGTAAGATAGTTACATGACTTCTATTATAATGCATAAGCCATTTAAAATATTATTACTACTTGTTCTTTTTAGATTAGGCAACAGAATCATAATCATTACTTTACTCTTCCCATTCAAATTAGCGTGTGTATATGCTCAGTTGTGACTGACTCTTTGTGGCCCCATGGACTGCAGCCTGTCAAAGCTCCTCTGTCCCTGGAATTTTCCAGGCAAGCACATTGGATCCACCTATAATTTCATAGTGAAAAACTCTGACATAATCTGAAATTTCATGCTAATTCCATTCATTCTATACTTTAAATTCTAAAAATAAAATTGCTTACAAGATGGATCAAGAATGTATTTGCTATACCTGTAGATAAATAGGATGGTGAGCAGATGTCTGGCCCACTGGAACCCTCATCTCTGCTTTATTCTAACTCTGTAACAGTTTTGAGGTTAGTGTAAAAACATATTCAATTCTGTCCATCTGTTTGGGTAGTTTTGTGTACTGTCACAATAATATCATTTGGGTGACTTTTTATTTTTGTTCAAATCTAAGTAAATATTCTGCATAGAGATTCTAACATCAAAGCTATAGATTTCTATGCAAGCATACATCTTCTTTCTGCACCTCCCTTATAAATCCATTGATCCCTTTCCAAGTAACCCCTTGCTGCTGCTGCTAAGTTGCTTCAGTCGTGTCCAACTCTGTGCGACCTCATAGACGGCAGCCCACCAGGCTTCCCCATCCCTGGGATTCTCCAGGCAAGAACACTGGAGTGGGTAAGTAACCTCCCTTGGCTACTCACATTTTTTTTTACACTTTTGCCTACAATATACTTCCTGACACTTTCTCTTCCAATGCTTGCATCAATTCTTTTCTTCTTTCTCTTGTTCTTCCTCTGATGACACTATGGTCTTCACAGGTTCCTCTTCCTTTGCCCAATTTTCAGTATGCTGTCAATACCCTCAGACCTTGCCAAGTGCCTATGAAGTAGTCACTATTCTCATCCTCAAGAATAAGCAGAGATTTGTTCCTTTATTCATTCAATTAATCAACATTTATTGAGTATCTCCTATGTACCTAGGCAACATGCCAAATGATGAAGATATGGTGATGAGCAACAACAAACATGGCTTCTGCTCTCTAGTAGAAGTTAAAATCTCTTATGGGAAACATTGGTCAAATAACCACCCCAAAAAGCCGGAGTCTAATTGCATACAGAAACAAATGCCATAAAGGCAGGGCTTTGGGTTCAATCACCTATCACCCAGAAACCTGACCTAGATTTGGGGAGGGGGAGCAAGTAACATGGAAGAATTCTGCTGATATTTGAAATAAGAGTGAAATTTACCAGGTGATATGAGGGGCTTGGGGTGGAGGGGCGCTGCAGGTTGGGGGAAATGGCATGTGTAAACGACAGTATAACTAGAGCTGAGAGACCAGTGATAAGAGTGGTGCAAATTGAGACTGCAGAGACAGGCAGAGGTTGAACTACACAAGAATTCATAGAGCTGCCAAGGCTTTGAGTCTTTATTCTAAGCATGGCGAAAAACTCTGGAAGAGTTTCAAGCTAGAGCTCCAGATTGAGAGGAGCCATGTTCTATGGATCAACAAGGCAAGACTCATTTAAAAGAACACTTGCTATTGGGTTGGCCAAAAAGTTTGTTTATTCCATAATGAAAAAACCTGAATGAATTTTTTAGCCAACCCAATATTTTGGTATATAAGCTGTCTTCTCCTGGGTTTGTTGAATATCTGACTCTAGATGTAGGTGACAGCAGTGAGGTAGGAGTGAGCCATGGGGAAACTGGCCTGTCTCCCTTTGCAAAGTAACTACCCGAGAAGAGTTTGTTACAGGCTTTTAAGCAAATCAGTTTCTTCAGACACAATATTTGGGGCTGATGACACAGTCAAGATTGTTGCTGCTGCCTATAGCTCATCACAGTCCCCTAGGAAAATTCCAGGAACTTCTGGCAACAAATCTGCTTGGTGTCCAAACTTCTGGTCATGGGGCTTCTGCCTCATGCTCCTCCCTTCTACTGCAACTCTTGTGTTGCTTTTAATTGATTAAATCTAGGTTCCATGTCTGCTCTCCATCTGAAAAGGAGTCCAGGAAATACAGGAGTTCTACCTTAGGCATGCAGGGCTCAGAATGTGGGAAATAGCAAACAGTCAAAATATTGTTCCAAGGTGCTGGACAGTAAAAATAACAGATTCCCACAAAAGTTATTATATTAATTACAGTAGCTCATGTATAAGCTGTACTTTAACAGTAAACAACAGTTGATAGTTCAACCAGTAGTTTTTTTGGAGAAATATACGTATCATCTATTAAATGGTAGACATTCCCTTTCAAATCATGGAAAAAAATGAATTATTCAATAAACATACTATTTTGAAATATTCTCAGAAAATATTCTCAGAAAAATATGCTACTCATCACTCCAAATATACTCATATTGTTTTATGACAGCAAAAATACTGGGAAGGACTTAATCTCTATCAATAAAGCAATAATTAAATAAAACACACATTTAGGAAGATGTCCAAGACAACTTAACATATGAGAAAGCAAACTGCAGAACAATAAATACAGTGAATTAAAGTATGATGATAGACAAAATCTATCATCTTTCTTTTTTATATATGGCAATGTGTTTATAGGTGGGCTTCCTAGGTGGCGGTAGTGGTAAAGAACCCACCTGCCAATGCAGGAGATGTAAGATATCTGGGTTTGATCCCTCAGTCAGGAAGATCCCCTGGAGGAGGGCATGGCAACCCAGGACAGTATTCTTGTCTGGAGAATCTCATGGACAGAGAAGCCTGGTGGGCTACCATCCATAGGGTTGCAAAGAGTTGGACATGACTGAAGTAAATCAGCATAGATGCTTATATGTGCAAAAAATTTCACAAGAGATATTTGATGTACAACATGTTCTGAAACTGGGTGATATCAGGGTGCAGATGGGGAAGATCTTATTTTCATTTTTAAGTTCCTTTCCAATGAGCATATATGATTTTGGTATTGAAAAAAGATGAACACAGTTGGAAAGAAAGAGGAATGTTTAGGACCTAGAAGTTAGATATCAGTTGAATTCAAGTCAAAGGTACAGATAGGAGTGTCTGAAACGGCTTTCCCACTTCTGATGATGATATATTTGGAAAGGCCTGGAAACAGCATCGAAGTCCAAAACTGTCATCTCCATCAAAATAAGGGAGTGGGTCTGTGCGTTATGGGAAGATAAAAAGGGGAAGTGAACTGAATATTACATTAAGAACAAAAGTAAATATCTTTGTTTAAAACAACAACAATCCTGAGCTATTGAATCTCAGCAGTCAGAACTAGATGAGAACAGGACTAACTGCCCAGATAAGACCTTGCCAAGAGTGAAAGTATCAGCAAGAGGAAATGCATGCTAGTCTAAAACTCAATTAATTTCATCAAGGGTATCATTGAAAACAAATTATCATGTCTGATAACACAGAACCCTAGCAAGCCAAAGGACAAAGATAACGCTTCAGTTCAAAGGCTTGCAGTTTACTTTGTTTTTAGTAAGCTACATTTTCTCTAAACCTAAGAGGAATAATTAAAGGATGTTTCCTGTGCTGTTTCTGGTATTAATTAAAGCTGTCCAATGGAATCAATGGAACAATAGTAATAGAGCCAGCCAGCTTCAAGTACACTGCTTGTTGCAAATCAACAAATAATCTGCTTTGGGGAAGTAGCTGAATTTTCACTTGTTCATATTTGGAGTTAAAGCAATGCAAATTGTATCATTTTTCTCAATAACTGCCCTTTATCTTTCCTTTGGTGAAATGAAGACATGAGCAGAATGAAAGTTTTGTATCTGCAGAAGCACAGACAGACATTGCTCTGGAGGTGGCTGAAGCCTTCCTGCAGTAGCCATTGGCTCGTGCACAGTCTGATTACCATTGTTTGGTCACTCAAATGTGGTTGCTTTTGTTTTTTGATGTATTAAAAAAAAAAAAAAAAATGGAGAGCTGAGGAAACAGCTCAGGAATGAAGGCTGTGGCTCTGTTCTCACTCCCAGCTGTGACTCATGTCTCTAATGAGGCTTGCAGCAGCCACTTAACTCTCGTGTCTCAGCGTCTTCATCCATAAAATAGAAGGGGCAGCACCACACTCTAAAAGGCTTTTTGAAATTAGCTAATCAGTAGGAAGAAATCTGGAAGAAAAAAAAAAAACCCTCTCTCTCAATCTCCTACTTTCCTCCCTATCTATCTCCCTATCAATACCTACCTACTTCCCTATCTCCCTAGCCTACTTAGCTAGCAACCTCTGGCAATAAGGGTTACTAAATGTAAAACAAATTGTTGTCAAGGAGGAGTTTCTCCAGTGGAGAGCTTTATCAATAGAATAGTTCTATTTTTACTTCTCTGAGGGTGGTCCTAAGGGATCTGAAGGCAAACACTGGGTCTAGGTAGTCTCTCCAGGTCTTTACCAGTTCTTTGACTTCATAGTGCCAAATCCTGAAAGACTGTCTGGGTTATATTTACTAAAATGTATGTACCATTCTAGTCATTAAAAGACAGTGCTCAATTACAGTGTTTGTGTGTTTTACAAATTGGGCAAAGCTGATCTATGAAAAAGTTTTAAATTTCAATGATTATCACTCTTGCAAACCTCAGGAAATGTTTTAAAATCATAACTTATGATCATGAATTTCAGCAGTTGGTTTACTTTCTCTCAATTAAAATTCTAAAGGAGCCCAAACATCTTGAGAAGAAAAGATACAGAAATTGTTTTCAAATACAGACATACACACAAATAAAACAATTTAATGAACATATGGATTTTTTCAAATGCTGGAGCTTGCTGCCAATTTTGCAGTTAATATTTCTGAAAGTCAGCATATGCTGATCACCATGTGTTTCTAAAACATTCTCAATAGTGAAGACAAAAGATTGGGCTTTGGCACATTTACTGACCACATGAGCAATTATATCAGACTCTTACTTCACCCAAAACCGGGAGATTAAAGTAAGGAAGCCTCTGCTGCAGCTCTATATGATCTGTTAATACCTTAGGACTCCTGACGTAATTGCTTTCTGTGTGAACAGCTCACCAACATGAAAACAAACGAAAATAGTCCTTTAAGTATTCAGTAATTGTAAAAATATTTGGGAAGATAAAAACGTGGGATTTTGTGTGATACTTTCCAATGACAGATGGAAATATGATTTTTCTTTACTTCAGGAAACTAAAACCTCTGGGATTTTTCAAATGTTTCTTTTGGACACAGACTATGAAAACATTCAGTATTTACTCTGGTGCCATTTGAAGCTCATGTTTTGTAGGTTTGGGTCATTTGGGCCTGAGATGGGCTCAAGTACAATTTCATTTGAGTAGATGTAGCTTTGACTTGGAGCAAAACATTGTCTGTCAGACTTGCTGCTGTGGGGAAAAACTCAAACCATGAATTTGTAGCTTTAAAAATGTCTTCTTTCAAGCTTGTGTTCCTTTGGGGAGGTCTGAAAGTCAGGAATTTAAGACTTTCCTTAAATAAAGGGATTCCGGTACCTGTAGAAGATGCCTTTTTTTTTTTTTTCCTCTCTCTCTCTCTTCCTTACAGAGGCACTGGATTTCAGGCTAATCTATCCACTGAGATACCAGAAGAGCCTGGCCCCTCTCATTCTCTGTCTTCTCTGTCTCCATGCTAAAAAGAAACAGTCTCTGATAGTTATGGAGTAAGACGGCATTTATATAACAGATGCTCTTTCAGCTCAGCTCTCAAGAGCTGCACCTGTGTCTTCTTTTCATGCTGGGGAGGAAGGAGATGGGTGCTTTTCCTTCATTCACTTTATCTGCAAAGTCTCGCAGAAGCATTCTTGTGTCAATATGTTCTCCTACTTTATTTTCCCCCATATTTTTCACCTGGTTAAGGTGATGGGTTTGCAGTTATTACAGCATCTTATAGTGATTTCACATTCTTGATGCAGGTAAGTGAGGAAATGAGTTTGAGAAGGACAAAGATAAAAACAAGGAAGCCAGTAAAGCAGGCAAAGCAAAGTAAGGTTGGGGAGGAGTCTGAGAAAATCTGCATGGGAGCAGGAGTGAAGAGCTTTATCTGAAGCTTTATACTTTATCTCCAGTAGATAAAATGCTCTACCTTTTGTCCCAGTTGTGGTTCCCTCCACTAAAGGACTAGGATAGCAGACAGTCCAGTAAAACACTGAACTCCTTAGCTTAGAAGTGTACAGGCAGCAGCCAGATACCAGATGGTCAGCTGAGGCAGGGATGGGCACTGTGATTTTTCACAGTAATTTTTTTTTTCACAGTAATTTTAAGATAAATATTCATCTCTTCTTGATTCAACATCAAAACTTGGTAACCTGATTTGTTAACCAAAGAGCCATGGATTCAAAAGAAAACTTGTGCTAAAGCTCAGTATACAAAACAAAAAAAGTAGAGCTGTTTTTGGTCCATTGTGGGGTAAGAGCCTGAGACCCAGCTCACTCAACCTTCCCCAGTTCCTGAGAATCTATCCTCAGTGCATCATATGAAAATCATTGCTGTAGGATATGAGAATAACATATAGAAACTGGTTGCATTTCTTTACACTAACAATGATATATCAGAAAGAGAAAGTTAAAAGACCATCCCTTTTAAAATCACATCCAAAAAATTAAAACATTTATGAATAAACCTGGAGGTAAAAGACTTATATGCTGAGAACTATAAAACATTGATAAAAAGAAATTCAAGATGATTCAAAGAAAGGGAAAGATATCTTGGACTATAAGAATTAATATTTTTAAAGTGGCCATACTTCCCAAAGAAATCTATAGATTTAATGTGCTAAGTCACTTCAGTCGTGACCGACTCTGTGTGACCCCATAGACGGCAGCCCACAAGGCTCCCCCATCAATCCCTATCAAATTACCCATGACATTTTTTCACAGAAATAGAACTAAGAATTCTAAAATTCATATGGAGCTGAAAAGACCCAGAATTGCCAAAGCAATCCTGAAGATAAAGAACAAAGCTGGAGGCATAACCCTCCCAGACAATACTACAAAGCTACAGTAATCAAAACAGTGTGGTACTGGTGAGGAAAAAAAAAAATCAGACATACGGATCAGTGGAGCAGAATAAAGAACGTAGAAATAAACCACACACCTACAGTCAATAAACCTTTGACAAAGGAGGCAATAATACACATGGAGAAAAGACAATCTCTTCAGCAAGGGATGTTGGGAAAACTGGACAGCCATATGTAAATCAATGACGTTAGAACACACCTCCATTCCATACACAAAAATAAACTCAAAATGGCTTAAACCCTTAAATATAAGACAGGACACCATAAAACTCCTAGAACAGAACATAGGCAGAACATTCTCTGACATAAATTGTACCAATGTTTTCTTAGATCTGTCTCTCAATGAAATAGAAATAAAGCAAAAATAAACAAATGGGACTCAATCAAACTTGTAAGTTTTTGCATGGCAAAGGAAACCACAAACAAAATGAAAAGATAACCTACAGATTAGCAGAAAATATTGGTAAACAATACAACTGACAAGGGATTAGTTTCAAAAATATACAAACAGCTCATACAACTTAATAACCAAAAAACAAACAATCAAAATATGGGCAAAAGACCTAAATAGTCATTTTTCCAAAGATGGCCAGTAGGCACAACATCACTAATTATTTGAGAAATGCAACTCAAAACTACAATGAGATATCATCTCATCAGTAAGAATGGCCATCATTAAATAGTCTACAAATAACAACTGCTGGAGAGGGTGTCGAGAAAAGGGAACCCTCCTACATTATTGGTGAGAATGTAAATTGGTGCAGCCACTATGGAGAACAGTATGAAGGTTCCTTAACAAACTAAAAATAGAGTTGCCATATGATCCAGCAATCCCATTTGTGGGTGTATATCCAAAGAAGACTATAGTTCAAAAAAATATATGTTCTCCAATGTTCATAACAGCACTATTTACAATATATACAATAGATAAACAGTAAGATCCTACTGTATAGCACAAGGAACTATATTCAATACCCTATAATAAACCATAAAGGAAAAGAATATGTTTATATATATATAACTCAATCACTTTGCTATATATCAGAAACTAACAGAACACTGTAAAATGAGCCACCAGGAAAGCTGTGTAAATCAACTACACTTCAATTTTTTATTTTATTTTTTTAAATTTTATTTTACTTAACTTTACAATATTGTATTGGTTTTGCCATATATCAAAATGAATCTGCCACAGGTATACATGTGTTCCCCATCCTGAAACCTCCTCCCTCCTCCCTCCCCATACCATCCCTCTGGATCGTCCCAGTGTACCAGCCCCAAGCATCCAGTATCATGCATCGAACCTGGACTGGC
>NW_011494826.1:8799010-8800204 GCF_000754665.1 Bison bison bison | reverse complement strand
GTGTCCGACTCTTTGCAACCCCATGAATCGCAGCATGCCAGGCCTCCCTGTCCATCACCAACTCCCAGAGTTCACTGAGACTCACGTCCATCGAGTCAATGATGCCATCCAGCCATCTCATCCTCTGTCGTCCCCTTCTCCTCCTGCCCCCAATCCCTCCCAGCATTAGAGCCTTTTCCAATGAGTCAACTCTTCGCATCAGGGGGCCAAAGTACTGGAGTTTCAGCTTTAGCATCATTCCTTCCAAAGAAATCCAAATCCCAGGGCTGATCTCCTTCAGAATGGACTGGTTGGATCTCCTTGCAGTCCAAGGGACTCTCAAGAGTCTTCTCCAACACCACACTTCAAAATCATCAATTCTTTGGCGCTCAGCTTTCTTTACAGTCCAACTCTCACATCCATACATGACCACAGGAAAAACCATAGCCTTGACTAGACGGACCTTTGTTGACAAAGTAATGTCTCTGCTTTTGAATGTGCTATCTAGGTTGGTTATAACTTTCCTTCCAAGGAGTAAGTGTCTTTTAATTTCATGGCTGCAGTCACCATCTGTAGTGATTTTCGAGCCCAGAAAAATAAAGTCTGACACTGCTTCCACTGATTCCCCGTCTATTTCCCATGAAGTGGTGGGACCAGATGCCATGATCTTCGTTTTCTGAATGTTGAGCTTTAAGCCAACTTTTTCACTCTCCACTTTCACTTTCATCAAGAGGCTTTTGAGTTCCTCCTCACTTTCTGCCATAAGGGTGGTGTCATCTGCATATCTGAGGTTACTGATATTTCTCCCAACAATCTTGATTCCAGCTTGTGTTTCTTCCAGTCCAGCGTTTCTCGTGATGTATTCTGCATATAAGTTAAATAAACAAGGTGACAATATACAGCCTTGACAAACTCCTTTTCCTATTTGGAACCAGTCTGTTGTTCCATGTCCAGTTCTAACTGTGGCTTCCTGATACAAATTTCTCAAGAGGCAGACCAGGTGGTCTGGTATTCCCATCTCTTTCAGAATTTTCCATAGTTGATTGTGATCCACACAGTCAAAGGCTTTGGCATAGTCAATAAAGCAGAAATAGACGTTTTTCTGGAACTCTCTTGCTTTTTGCATGATCCAGCAGATGTTGGCAATTTGATCTCTGGTTCCTCTGCCTTTTCTAAAACCAGCTTGAACATCAGGAAGTTCACGGTTCACATATT
>NW_011494826.1:8797152-8798910 GCF_000754665.1 Bison bison bison | reverse complement strand
TTCACATATTGCTGAAGCCTGGCTTGGAGAATTTTGAGCATTACTTTCCTAGCGTGTGAGATGAGTGCAATTGTGCGGTAGTTTGAGCATTCTTTGGCATTGCCTTTCTTTGGGATTAGAATGAAAACTGACCTTTTCCAGTCCTGTGGCCACTGCTGAGGTTTCCAAATTTGCTGGCATATTGAGTGTAGCACTTTCACAGCATCATCTTTCAGGATTTGGAATAGCTCAACTGGAATTCCATCACCTCCACTAGCTTTGTTCTCAGTGATGCTTTCTAAGGCCCACTTGACTTCACATTCCAGGATGTCTGGCTCTAGGTGAGTGATCACACCATCGTGATTATCTTGGTCATGAAGATCTTTTTTGTACAGTTCTTCTGTGTATTCTTGCCATCTCTTCTTAATATCTTCTGCTTCTGTTAGGTCCATACCATTTCTGTCCTTTATCGAGCTCATCTTTGCATGAAATGTTCCTTTGGTATCTCTGGTTTTCTTGAAGAGATCCCTAGTCTTTCCCATTCTGTTGTTTTCCTCTATTTCTTTGCATTGATCGCTGAAGAAGGCTTTTTTATCTTTTCTTGCTATTCTTTGGAACTCTGCATTCAGATGTTTATATCTTTCCTTTTCTCCTTTGCTTTTCACTTCTCTTCTTTTCACAGCTCTTTGTAAGGCCTCCCCAGACAGCCATTTTGCTTTTTTGCATTTCTTTTCTATGGGAATGGTCTTGATCCCTGTCTCCTGTACAATGTCACGAACCTCATTCCATAGTTCATCAGGCACTCTATCTATCAGATCTAGGCCCTTAAATCTATTTCTCACTTACCAAGTGCCCATTATATGCTGGGCACTGTCCCAGGAGCAGGAATACAGTGGGAGTCACTCAGGAATCATCCCCACTCACAGAAAAATGCACTGAAAAATGACACTTTATAGAAGGGATAAAGTGGTTGCAAAAACATCAGCAAACTTCTCCATACCTGTATTTTCCCAGGAACTGTTTTTTGTTTTGTTTTGTTTTTTAACAACCTCTAACTCAGGAGGTGGGCTCAATAAAGGACAGAAATGGTATGGACCTAACAGAAGCACAAGATATTAAGAAGAGGTGGCAAGAACACACAGAAGAACTGTACTTCACGACCCAGATAATCACGATGGTGTGATCACTTACCTAGAGCCAGATATCCTGGAATGTGAAGTCAAGTGTGCCTTAGGAAGCATCACTACAAACAAAGCTAGTGGAGGTGATCGAATTCCAGTTCAGTTATTTCAACTCCTAAAAGATGATGCTGTGAAAGTGCTGCACTTAATATGCCAGCAAATTTGGAAAACTCAGCAGTGGCCATTGGACTGGAAAAGGTCAGTTTTCATTCCAATCCCAAAGAAAGGCAATGCCAAAGAATGCTCAAACTACTGCACAATTGTACTCATCTCACACACTAGTAAAGTAATGCTCAAAATTCTCCAAGCCAGGCTTCAGCAATACATGAACTGTGAACTTCCAGATATTCAAGCTCATTTTAGAAAAGGCAGAGGAACCAGAGATCCAACATCTGCTGGGTCGTCAAAAAAGCAAGAGAGTTCCAGAAAAATGTCTATTTCTGCTTTATTGACTATGCCAGAGCCTTTGACTGTATGGATCACAATCAACTGTGGAAAATTCTGAAAGAGATGGGAATACCAGACCACCTGACCTGCCTCTTGAGAAACCTATATGCAGGTCAGGAAGCAACAGTTAGAACTGACCATGGAACAACAG
>NW_011494826.1:8781776-8796889 GCF_000754665.1 Bison bison bison | reverse complement strand
GGAAGAAGCACAAGCTGGAATCAAGATTGTTGGGAGAAATATCAGTAACCTCAGATATGCAGATGACACGACCTTTATGGCAGAAAGTGAAGAAAAACTAAAGAGCCTCTTGATGAAAGTGAAGGAGGAGAGTGAAAAAGTTGGCTTAAAACTCAACATTCAGAAAATTAAGATCATGGCATCCAGTCCCATCACTTCACGGCAAATAGATGGGGAAACAGTGGAAACAGTGTCAGACTTTATTTTGGGGGGCTCCAAAATCACTGCAGATGGTGACTGCAGCCATGAAATTAAAAGATGCTTACTCCTTGGAAGGAAAGTTATGACCAACCTAGACAGCATATTAAAAAGCAGAGACATTACTTTGCCAACAAAAATCTGTCTAGTCAAGGCTATGGTTTTTCCAGTAGTCATGTATGGATGTGAGAGCTGGACTATAAAGAAAGCTAAATGCCGAAAAATTGATGCTTTTGAATTGTGGTGTTGGAGAAGACTCTTGAGAGGCCCTTGGACAGCAAGGAGATCCAACCAGTCCATCCTAAAAGAGATCAATCCTGAGTGTTCATTGGAAGGACTGATACTGAAGCTGAAGCTCCAATACTTTGGTCACCTGATGCGAAGGGCTGACTCATTTCAAAATACCCTGATGCTGTGAAAGATTGAGGGCAGGAGGAGATGGGGATGACAGAGGATGAGATGGTTGGATGGCATCTCCAACTCAATGGACATGAGTTTGGGTAAATTGCGGGAGTTGGTTATGGACAGGGAGGCCTGACATGCTGCAGTCCATGGGGTCACAAAGTCGGACATGACTGAGCAACTGAACTGAACTCAGGAGGGGCTTCCTAGGTGGTGCTGGCGGTAAAGAACCTGCGTGGCAATACAGGAGAGATCTTCCTGGGTCCAGAAGATCCCCTGGAGGAGGGCATGGCAATCCACTCCAGTATTCTTGCCTGGAGAATCCCATGGACAGCGAAGCCTGTCGAGCTACAGTCCATTGGGTCACAAAGAGTCAGACATGACTGAGCACAGCACACACGCTCTAACCCAGGAATCCAGAGTTCTAATTATATCTTCACTTTTCTCACTTGACCATATAAACACTCCAGGTGGCATTGGATGGGGAGATGGATCACGCCACAGGTCATCTGCAAAAGCCTGAAAGTTTTATTTCACTGCAAGGATGTGACAGGGTTCATCTGCATGGACAGGAACAAAGCCCTGACTGAGTGAATATCTAGTCCTGCTCTCTTCCCTCTCTTCAGATCACTTCCAGGGACCAGAAGGAGTTCTGAGAGGTATTTCAATCAGGAAATTGACCTACTAGAAAGCATCCGGCTGAAGTAAAGCAGGACCATAGGAGATGTGTGGGAAATTAATTGAAGAATCCCCTAAGAAAGTGAGGATATTTAGCCTGAAGAAGACAAAATGCCTTTACCCTGTGTGTGCCCAGAGAAGTGTATTTGAAAGTGATTGGCAATGTTTAATAGACCTATCATATTGAAGAGTAACAGCTTGATCTATGCTCTACAAGGAAGAGCCAGAATTAATGAGAAAACATTAAAAAGAAGAATATTTGGGCTCACTATAAGGAAAACCTTCCTAATTATTGCAATGTTCCAAGCATGAAGGGGCTGTCTCACAAAGGAATGAGGGCCCCATAACAGAAAACTTTCAGATTAGGACTAAATATCCATCAATTAGGGTTATGTAATAAAAATTTCCTTGACTGTTTCATCAAACATCTTTTGTGCAAACGTCCTGTAGATGCTGAGAGACATAGAGAGAAGGGAAAAAGCTTCCTCCTCCAAAAAGCTCACAGTTTAAAGAGTCCACCAAGTAAACAAACCAATAGTGATAATGTGGTATGGTATGGCGGTGGTGGTTTAGTTGCTAAGTCGTGTCCAACTCTTGGGACCCCATGGACTGTAGCCCGCCAGGCTCCTCTGTCCATGGGATTTTCCAGGCAAGAATATTGGAGTGGCTTGCCATTTCCTTCTCCAGGAGATCTTCCCAGCCCAGGAATCAAACCCAGGTCTCCCACGTTGCAGGCAGATTCTTTACCTACTGAACTATGAGGGAAGCCCCAATGTAGTATAATAACATGCAATCAAAGGAACGTGTGCCAAGCTTTAAAAGAGAAAAATCCATCCAATGGTAGAGGTGGTTAGTTGTTAGTGTTAGTTGCTCAGTCGTGTCCAGTTCTTTGAGGCCCCAGGGACTATAGACTGCCAGTCTCCTCTGTCCATGGAATTCTCCAGGCAAAAATACTGAAGTGGGTTGACATTTCCGTCTCCAGGGGATCTTCCCCAATCCAGGGATCGAACCTGGATCTCCCACATTACAGTCAGATTTTTTACTGTCTGAGCCACCAGAGACGCCCTAAAAAAGGAACCAGAGATTTTAATGAAGAAAATGATGCTTGAGCGTATCTGAGGGTAAGCGGGAGTTTTGGTCTGTTTTGTTTTGTTTTTGTGGATCATGCTGTTCAATAAGCGATGGTCCATAAGGAGGACATTCGGGATAAAGAGGAGGTGGTTGTTTATGCAAAGTGCATGGGGGAGGAACCCACAGCTTATCGGGGAACCAAATGGTTTAAATGTCTAGGGCATGAGGTTGTGGGGGAAGTAAGGAGATGGGAAGTGGCAGGAGACCAGGAGGAGGTGGGAGGCCAAGAAAGAGAATGGCCTTTGATCTTGAACAGAAGGGGTTCTCTCAGAGATAAGAGGAAAGGCACAGGCATATGGAGTGAGTAAGCAGTGGTCAGTAAGATAAAAATGCCCAGTGACATGTCCTTCTGTGATATAAGAGATGAATGGCTCCGAGTGGGGGGATGAAGGCTGTGTGAGTATTTTAGGGAGACTGTCACAAAGGGTTAGAATAATTGTGGTAATGTGGAAGAAAGGTAAAATAATGATAGTCAAATTAAGGGCCCCAAATAAGGATGAAACTTACAGCATCAGTTCATTCAAGCCTGTGATTTTCTTTAGCAGCATTCGGATGTGTGGTAAGTCAAAGCAGATGACCTCTAGGGTCTTTCCTAAATTCAGGAGTCCCAGATTCCATGATTTGCCATCATTCTTTCTTGGGCATGTGGGATATTTCCTTTGTTTGTTTTTTGCTATAGCTTTTCTTGCATATACTATAGAATTTACCAAGTAAAATTATACAATGCAATGGCTTTTAGTATATTCACAGAGTTGTACAACCATTACTTCATTTGGTTTTGAAACATTTTCATCATCCCCAAAAGAAGCCTTGTCCTCATTAGCAGTCTTCCCCTATCCTACCCTAGCTCCTGGCAACTACTAACCTATTTTCTGAACCTGTAGGCATGTCTATTCTGGATATTTCATTTAAATGGAATAATACACTAGATGGCCTTTTGTGGCTAGCTTATTTCACTTAGCATAACATTTTCAAAGTTCATCCATGCTGTACAGCATGAATCACCAGCCCATTCCTTTTTATGGATGACTGGGGCTTCCCAGTCTATTTCTTTTTATGGCTCAGTGGTAAAAAACAAAAACAAAAAACCCACCTGCCAAGGCAGGAGACCTGAAGTTGATCCCTGGGTCAGGAAGATCCCTTGGAAAAAGAAATGGCAACCCAATCCAGTATTCTTGCGTAGGAAATCCCATGGATAGAGGAGCCTGGTGGGCTGCAGTCCATGCTGTCACAAAGAGTCAGACATGACTGAGCAACAAAACAACAACAATACTCCATTATATGGATATATCACATTTGTCATACAGCATGAATCACCAGCCCATTCCTTTTTCTGGATGAATGGGGCTTCCCAGTCTATTTCTTTTTATGGCTCAGTGGTAAAAAACAAAAACAAAAAACCCATCTGCCAATGCAGGAGACCTGAATTTGATCCCTGGGTCAGGAAGATCCCTTGGAAAAGGAAATGGCAACCCAATCCAGTATTCTTGCTTGGGAAATCCCATGGATATAGGAGCATGGCGGGGCTGCAGTCCATGCTGTCACAAAGAGTCAGACATGACTGAGCAACAAAACAACAACAACAATACTCCATTATATGGATATATCACATTTGTTTATCCATTCATCAGCTGATGGGCATTAGGGTTGCTTTCACTCTTCGGCTATTTTGAGTAATGTTGCTATGAATATTCACATACAAGTTTTGTGTGGACATTTATATTTATTTCTTCTGGCATAATGCATACTTTTTGATTCCTAATTCCTAAGAATTTGGGGCATTACTAGCATGTGAGATGAGTGCAATTGTGTGGTAGTTTGAGCATTCTTTGGCATTGCCTTTCTTTGGGATTGGAATGAAAACTGGCCTTTTACAGTCCTGTGGCCACTGCTGAGTTTTTCAAATTTGCTGACATATTGAGTACAGCACTTTCACAGCATCATCTTTCAGGATTTGAAATAGCTAAACTGGAATTTCATCACCTCCACTAGCTCTGTTTGTAGTGATGCTTTCTAAGGCCCACTTGACTTCACATTCCAGGATGTCTGGCTCTAGGTCAGTGATCACACCATCATGATTATCTGGGTCGTGAAGATCTTTTTTGTACAGTTCTTCTGTGTATTCTTGCCACCTCTTCTTAATATCTTCTGCTTCTGTTAGGTCCATACCATTTCTGTCCTTTATGAAGCCCATCTTTGCATGAAATATTCCCTTGGTATCTCTAATTTTCTTGAAGAGATCTCTAGTCTTTCCCATTCTGTTGTTTTCCTCTATTTCTTTGCATTGATCGCTAAGGAAGACTTTCTTATCTCTCCTTGCTATTCTTTGGAACTCTGCATTCAGATGCTTATATCTTTCCTTTTATCCTTTGCTTTTCGCTTCTCTTCTTTTCACAGCTATTCGTAAGGCCTCCCCAGACAGCCATTTTGCTTTTACATATCTGAGGTTATTGATATTTCTCCCAGCAATCTTGATTCTAGCTTGTGCTTCTTCCAGCCCAGCATTTCTCATGATGTACTCTGCATAGAAGTTAAATAAGCAGGGTGACAATATACAGCCTTGACGTACTCCTTTTCCTATTTGGAACCAGTCTGTTGTTCCATGTCCAGTTCTAACTGTTGCTTCCTGATCAGGTGGTCTGGTATTCCAATCTCTTTCAGAATTTTCCACAGTTTATTGTGATCCACACAGTCATAGGCTTTGGCATAGTCAATAAAGCAGAAGTAGATGTTTTTCTGGAACTCTCTTGCTTTTTTAATGATCCAGTGGATGTTGGCAATTTGATCTCTGGTTCCTCTGCCTTTTCTAAAACCATAGCTGGGAGAAATATCAATAACATCAGATATGCAGATGACACCACTCTTATGGCAGAAGTAAAGAGGAACTAAAAAGCTTCTTGATGAAAGTGAAAGAGGAGAGTAAAAAAGTTGGCTTAAAGCTCAACATTCAGAAAACTAATATCATGGCATCTGGCCCCATCACTTCGTGGGAAATGGCGAAACAGTGGAAACAGTGTCAGACTTTATTTTTTTGGGCTCCAAAATCACTGCAGATGATGATTAAATTAAAAGACACTTACGCCTTGGAAGGAAAGTTATGACCAACCTAGATAGCATATTCAAAAGCAGAAACATTACTTTGCCAACAAAGGTCTGTCTAGTCAAGGCTATGGTTTTTCCAGTGGTCATGTATGGATGTGAGAGTTGGACTGTGAAGAAAGCTGAGCGCCAAAGAATTGATGCTTTTGAATTGTAGTGTTGGAGAAGACTCTTGAGAGTCCCTTGGATTGCAAGGAGATCCAACCAGTCCATCGTAAAGGAGATCAGTCCTGGGTGTTCATTGGAAGGACTGATGCTGAAGCTGAGACTCCAATACTTTGGCCACCTCATGTGGGGAGTTGACTCATTGGAAAAGACTGATGCTTGGATGGATTGGGGTGAGGAGGAGAAGGGGATGACAGAGGATGAGATGGCTGGATGGCATTGCCGACTTGACGGACATGAGTTTGAATAAACTCCAGGAGTTGGTGATGGACTGGGAGGCCTGGCATGTGGCAATTCATAGGGTCGCAGAGAGTTGGACACGACTGAGCGATTGAACTGAGCTGAACTGAACTGAATTCCTGAGATATCAAATGATGGGTTCAGTGTGTTTTCAGAACTCCTGCAACATTTTTAAGTGAAACTGTAGAATCTTCATCCTACCAACTCCCTCAAAGTACATCAACACCCTTTGGGATCTATCTATAGACTTTTATTTTCTTCTCATGGGATGGTCTGCCTGCAAGTTCCAGGGGATGAGGCATATCTAAGAGGCCCTGTGTGCGACTCCCTTAGCAAATCATGTATATATAAATATGCACATATACACACATACATTTAGACAATAAGTCCCTTACATATGAACCTTCAAGTTGCAAACTTTCAAAGATGAGAACGTGTATTTGCACGTCCATTCATTTAGGTTAATTCCCATGTCTGGCATACACTGTCAGAGTATGCATGCATCCTCTAAAGTGGTTGTGCTTTTGTGTATTTTACTGAACAGTATTATATAGAGTATAGTAGTGCAACTTCTTTATTTCAAGGCCAGAATGTCTGGAAGCAAGCATAAAAGCAGAAGTGATATAATTGGTACTATTGTACTTTTCAAGGGCCTGTACTGTAAGATTTAAAATGCTTTATTTTTTTCTGTATAATTTGTGTGGAAAGTATTATAAACTATTACAGTACTATATAGTCAGTTGTGTTGGGTTGGGTACCTAGGCTAACTTTGTGGGACTTACGAACACACTCACGGAATGAACTCATTTGTATGTAGGGGACTTACTGTATATATATTTATTTACAGTGTTTGTAAACAGATTACATATATTATGATAGAATGTTACTGTTTTTTCATCTGATTAAGGGAAAATCTTTTTCCCTCTAGCTGTGGGCTCGTAGCCATTTCATCATCTTGAAATGATTCTCTTCTCCTGTCTGCTCTGCCTTATAAGGACACTTGAAAGGGAAATTTGGGAAAAGTTCCAGCAGGGCAATAGATGCCTTTTCCAAGGTAGAAGAGAGATACCTGGCCAAAGCATTCATAGGTCACTTTGTCTACATAAAGTGATAAAGTGAGGGAAGGAAAAATGGTTAACTCTTTACTTGCATGAGTTCCTACTCAGCAAACCTGAAGAGGAAAAAGGAAAAACAGGGCCCACTGGACACTCCAACTCTTCATACTTTCAGATGCATACTGCATAAAGGGGATTTATCAATAGGAAACTGGCTCAGAAAGCATTAGGACTTAGCTGTTATGTGTTGATTGAATTTAGTAGGCCTCCAACTCTGAGAGGACTTTCTCCCAGACCACTCACAATGTCACCAGGGATGAAATAAACTCTCCTTGTCTTTGGGCCTGCAAGATCCCTGGCAGCAGCTCTGTAACTGACTCTTCACTGGGATCCCCTCTGCCTGGGGACTCTCTTTCAGCTCTGTTTTCAAGGGCTACTTCTATGCCTTCTCCCAGTGAGAACTTCTCTCATTTACTTAATGGCAATTCTTACAATAGAGTCTCTGCTTTCTCCAAGCTTCACTCCCATTTCCATGAATCTCTGAAAATCCACACAGCTTCAGTGGTGTAGGAAGGAGGTGGAGTAGAGTGCATGTTCAGTCACTCTGTTGCGTCCAACTTTTTGCGACCCCACTGGCGGTAGCCCACCAGGCTCCTCTGTCCATGGAATGTTCCAGGCAAGAATACTGGAATGGGTTGCTTTCCATTCCTACTCCAGGGGTTCCTGACTCAGGAGTGGAGATGTAGAGTAATTAAGAAAGCTTTGAACAGGCTCTTATCCACTCCTTGATTCTTGCCTGCCTCAAGTCCTTCCATACTCCTCCATCCTCCCAGATTGTTCTTTCTTCTATATGTTCCCCATCTGCCCAGGAGCTTGTTCTCTGCTCTTTTCTCTGAAAACCAGATGTGAGGATATTTGCTCTGCTCCCACACGGGAGGGGTGCTCACATTCTGAAATGACTTGAAATCTATTTTAGAGAGCAGCGTTTTAAAGAAACCCACAACAGCCCCATGGAATGTTCTTACAAATTACAGAAAGGTTCATACTGATATTATCCAAGAGTTATATACCAAAGGCTATCACCAGCTTTCCTAAAAGCAGACCAATGAAAAGACAAAACTTTACTGAGCCAGAATGGAACTGGATAGGTGAGGTGATGTTCATAATCAGAAGAAATAAATCAAGGTATCAAAAACTCTTACCCAGCTGTCACCAAATTTAAATCTCACAGTTAACTCTGAAGGGCTTTAGCAACCAATGTTTTTAGCAGAAAATAATACTATTATGAAATTTAAAAATGTTAAAACGGGGATTTTGAGCTTTTGTTTCTAAGTAGGATGGAATAGAAAGCAACAGAACACCCCTCCCACTGTAACAGCTAAAAAAGGCAGATAATTTGAAAAAAATTATATATATACACACACACATGCAATTTATTTTAAAACATATGTAACATATAAAAATATATATTTATATATAAGTATAATTTTAAAGATTATACTTATCTATTAAATATATATATTACTTTTATATAAATATAAGTTGTTCCTTATTATTTGTGAATTTCCTAGAGATTTCTCCTAGCCACTAAACTTATTTTTAATGCTAAAATCAAAGCTCACAGTACTTCTGTGGTCATTTGTGACAAACTCATGCACACAGTGGCAAAACATTTGAGTCATGCAATATGCATGTTCCCACCTGAGGTTAAATAAGGCAACACTCTGCTTCTTGTTTCAGCTCAAACTATAAACAAGCATCCTTTTCATAGTCCGTTTAGCGTCCTAGTCTATTTTTTGTATTTTTGTGGGTTTTGTTGGTGATTTTGCTCTTTTAAAATGGGCTCCAAGTGTAGTATTGATGTGCTATCCAGCGTTCCTCAGTGCACAAAGGCTGTGTGTGCATTATGGAGAAAATACCTGTATGAGATAAGTCTCATTCAGGTTTAAGTTGGCCGTAAGTTCAATGCTAATGAACCAACAAATTGTATTAAATAACCAAATCATCTATTTCCCCTAGGGACAGCAATTCAATATTTGCTAATTCAATATTAGCGGTGATTTTATAGAACACAACTACTTCAAACAATGAAAATCAATTCTGTGTATATGTCTTACATATATAATTTTATATACCTTTTCATGTAATTTCTATTATATATAATTTTTACCTATATATGTATATACATTTTTAGAACACTGAATGAACTAAACCAGAGAGTAGCAAGCCCTTCCAAAGCAAAAAAAATATTGCTAGTCAATTTCTTAGCTAGGGGTATTTGCAAATTTGAGGTAAGAACTGATGATTGGGCAGGGGAGAAGAGAAACCGACAAGGTTTTGGTGATCTTATAGGACAATTATAACAAAGTAGAAATTTCAGTCTCTAAAATATGGTGACCACTTTCTCCTGGAGTTCATTTGCTGAATCCAAATCTGCATAGAAAGCTAGAACACTTCTAAAAGTCACTAAAATCCCTCTTTATCCAGAAATATTTGGAAGACAAAGTAGTACAGGAAGAAGGAAGATTTCATCAATACAAAGCTGGTCTTCTCCTCAAGGAATTTAAAATATTTGCCAGATCATGGACCAGAAGGTTGGAGAACACAGCTCAAAACTGCCAGAGAGCATACTGACTCAGTCTTTAGAGATGGGAAAATGATATGGAGCCTTGCTAAGCTTTCAGTCAAAAGTTGGGAAGGTTTCTCCCTTGAGATATTTGAAACCAGAGGTAGATAGAGTTTAATTAAAGCTAAAAATCTCACTTCTGGTTGGATCTAGAAAGGGAAAACCCTTTCTGAGGAGAAAAAATATAAATTTAAATCTCTACAATTAGTTATATACCAAGTCTGGCATAAAGTTAAAAAAAAAAAAAAAAGGACATGTGAAGAACCACAAGGACAAAGATCAAGACCAAAAACAGTCAACAGGAACAGATTTACAGATAATTTAAATGTTGGAATCAGAAGACAAAACAAAAAAAGAATTATAATAAATATGCTAAATAAAATATAGCAGAAGATTGACACATGGTTAAAAGGATTAATAATAATAATTTTAATTGGACATTGAAACCTATATAATCAGATAATTGGAAGGTTTGTGGCAACCCTGTAGTGTGCAATTCTACTGGCACAATTTTTTTATAGCATTATTTTTTAATTAAGGCATCTACAAAATTTTAGACATAATGCTGTTGCACACTTAACAGACTACTGTATGGTATAAACATACTTTTATACGTACTCGGAAACTAAAAAATTTGAGTCACTTGTTTTATTGTGATACTCACTTTATTGTGGTGGTCTGGAACCAAGCCTGTAATGTCACTGAGGTAGGCCCGTATCTGAAGTAAAAATTTAGTGGATGAAAAAAAAAAAAAAATTTAGTGGATGAACTTAAGAGCACTCAAGACACAGCAGGAAAGTGTCAACAAGACAACACTCAAACTGAAAATCAAAGAGAAAAAGAAAAGAAAATGATGAAACTGAGTGTAAGAGATATATAGAATACAGTAAAACAACCTAATGTATATGTAGTTTGAATATCAGAAGTAGAGAAGAAAAAGAACAAGGTAGAAGCATTATTTGAAGATATAATAGTCATAATCAACCTATGCATTTATCCAGGCAGATAAATGCAAAGAAAACCACACTTAGGCACATGAAAAACTGCTGAAAACAAAATCTCAAAAGTACCTCTCTAACAGAGATACCTTACTCATTAAAGTAAGAATTAAATGACTTCTTAGCCAAACTTATGCATGTAGAGAACAATGGAATGATGTATTTAAAGAGCTGAAGGTCATAAGCTACTAATATATAATTCAATCTCCAGAGAAAATTTTATCTTTCAAAAATGAAAGCAAATTGGAAGCAAAAGCTAGAATTTTTTTATTTCCAATATATCTGCACTACAATATATGAAGTTTTTCAGCTTGAAGGATATATGTATAAATGTATTGTCACTTGAGATTTGTTAACTTCAGTGTATTTAATTTGTTTAATATACAGTGGATGGTTGGATGGCATCACCGACTCAATGGACATGGGTTTGGGTAGACTCCGGGAGTTGGTGACGGACAGGGAGGTCTAGCATGCTGTGGTTCATGGGGTCGCAAAGAGTCAGACATGACTGAGAGACTGAACTGAACTGAACTGAATATATAGTGAATGAAGTTGACCCTCAAAATTAGAAAATTCTCAGCCTCTCTTCCCATTTAGGATTTCAAACCATCTATACTGCTACTTATTTCCTATGTAACTGGATAAGCAAGTGTCTTCAGTAAATATTTGAACAGGAATTCTGAACATCAATTAAAACAGTTAAAAAACAAGCAAGGAAATGATGACAAATATACAAAGTGAACTATGGCCTCACTGATTTACTGACTTTTAACCTTCCTTTGCTCAGAATCCTGAAATTGACTCATTCTGGTTATTTTCAGAGGTTGCTATCCTTCCTGCCTTCCAATATAATCTTTGAAAAAGTACCTGCTTTTTGGGTCCTCATCTTCTATACCATAAAATAATATCCAATGGATTCTAAAACATGTATTGAATTATGTGTGATCCCCTACAATATAGTTATGAATTATATCCTACCTGAGGTAGTTCTGTTTTTATTTCCTTTTTTGCTTTCTCAAGTTTCTTGAGGGAACAGATTGATAAAGGTACTTTCTAACTGTAGGCCTTTTCTGCTTCCTTGATATATAATTATCTCTGAGATATACTCCCTTCCCCAAAGCTTTTTCCTGAATTTCCTTACATTTCTATGGATAGGTCTGTATTGCCAGTTATACACGCTGTCATACAAACTATCAAGCTAAGACTGATTCAAGATTCCAAATTCTTCTTTCTTCTATGCCATGGCTATGCTAAAATCCTCTTCACATTTATCATTACTTCACACATGTATCTTATGAACCCAATAATTTGTATCCCCTGGTTCATTGTTGTAACTTTAGATATATATGGTTGTAGATTCACTTGTTACATATTTAGTTACCAAAAAGATATTTCTGAAGATAGTTTTCTCTGAGTTTAGTCAAGTCTTAAAAAATTGTGCAAGATTTAATTCTCTGCACAAGATTATACACAGCACAGACTCAGATGTGGAAACAGAGAGGATCTTGAAAAAAATAAATTCCCAATTATTTATAGATAATTGAGAATTCAAGCCCAGTATTCAAGGTCGTGTTGCTCTGGATTCTCATAAGCCTTGAAATCAGTATTTTACGCCTGTATTGCAGGCAGATTCTTTACCAGCTGAGCCACCAGGGAAGCCCATTTCAAACCAAGTTTACCAAAATCTCCAAGAAGCATTCAGCCTCAGGTGACATCTCAGATGTAAATCTAATTAGTAATAAATTAGTAATTAGAAAATATAATTAGGAATTAACAGTAAATTAGTAATTAGAAAATATGCAATAATGTGTAGTCAATTCATATTTAGTAAACATTTATCAACGATGTGTTGTAAATTAGTAATCAGTAGTAAATACCTCTGAGTAATGTGTAATGAGTATGGCTCACGGGAGACTGCTAGGTGGCTTGTCCTCCTGACTCTTTCCTGGGGCTCCTGGGACTGAGGCAAGCATCCTTTCCATAAAGTCACACTAAAAGTTCAATTAACCCCAAATGTTATATTAATTCTTTCCTTTATGCTGTAGCATTTAAACAGGATAATAAAAAAAAAAAAAATTCCCACACCCCTGAAGAAAAAATTTAGTATGAATCAACAAAGCATCTATCTACTGTTAGAACTTGAGAGTTTCTCTTTCAGCCTTTCCTCAGTTTAACCACATCTTTATGTCAGTCCTAGTCTCACCTTTGGCCCATTAGGTTGCCATCTTTTCAAATTTTGATTTTGGAGAGCTATAAGATGGAGAAGCAGTTATTCTCCTGGTTAACTCTCCTCTGGCACATTTATGTTACCAAGAGGAAGGAATTCACAGTCTACCACTTATATCATCTCATTTCCCTTCTAATATCCTTTCAGATTTCCTTTCTTGAGCAGAGTCATTTCCCATATCCATGAGGTCTTCTGAGGGAAACCCTCAGCATGTGTGCCCTACCCATTTGATGCTACTTCTCTGAAATATAGCCTTGTAAGAAAAAGAGGCACTTCTTAAAAGTAGAACTGAATCTAAATGAGGCAATATACTCATTTTTTAAAACTGGAAATAAGATTTTGGAATCAAACCAGCCTGGGTTCAAATTCTGACTCTGTCACTAAATCCTGGAGAGACTTGAAGGAAGCTTGGCATTACTTTTTGAATTTATTTCTGTAAAGAGGAATAATAAAACAAATATCATATGTTAATACATATATAAAAAAATAAAAAATAAAAAAATACATATATAGGGGACCTAGAAAAATAGTACAAATGAACCTATTTGCAGGACAAGAATACACGCAGACATAGAGAATGGACATGTAGACACAGTGGGGAGAAGGGGAGGGTAGGATGAATTGGGAGAATACCATTGACACAGATATATTGCCATGTATAAAACAGAGAGCTAGTGGGAAGCTGCTGTATAGCACGGGGAGCTCAGCTTGGTGCTCTGTGATGACCTAGCGGGGTGGAAGAGGTGGGGAAGGGAGGTTCAGGAGAAGAGAATATATGCATACTTATACAGCTGATTCACTTGGTTGTACAGCGGAAACTAACATGACATTTAAAGATTTACATTACATTTACATTAAACACGTAAAGCAATTATACGCCAATAAAAAATAATAATAAATAAAATAAAACCTACTTTGCAATTCTATTGTAAGAATCAGAGGTAATTTCGTAAGATGCTAGAATAATGCCTGGACAACCCAGGTGCTCAACCAATGGTAACTTGTTATTCTTGGAGCAGCTTCTCTAACAGGAGGAGGAGAATACCCTGGTATAAGACAGACAACTATATTGGCTTCTGTGGAAACAAAGGGTCACTTAACAAAGTGACATAGCTTTGTATTATAAGCATTCAATAAATTCTATTGAACGAATGGTAAATGACATTGTTTCCCGTTTATACGAGAAGACGTTTAGCTTTCTTTTCCTCTGAGCAGCTCATGAAAGTCATTGTTTTCAAGCTTTCACTGCACTCTGATATTCTCAGCTATAAAGTGCTGTTTGCAACACGCAGTACACTTTTAGCTGCAGAATACCAAGTTGAAAACTATTAACTAGAATGTCAAGGCTTTGATTATACCATGATAAATGCTGCTCATAACATGACTTTAGGGACTGAAAGATCTGGAAGTATCTTCTAAATCAACTAAGACTAAATTGATTCAATATGATTTTTCTATTGAGCATATGTGTGGCATTCAAAATCTTTGATAATCCAGGGAAGCCCCCTAAGGAAAGGCCAGGGTGTTGTTGTCTAAATACCTTTTTACACAATGCCTACAGAAGATGAGCTCAATGAATATTTGTTGAACTTAAAAAGGATGGGGAAGTAGAAATTAGTGAAGTGTGTAGCACATATAGCAACTTCATCTTCTAATTAGGGATTTAATTAATAAGAATATCATATTGCTAAACCATAATAGAAAACATGCTATGCTATGCTAAGTCACTTCAGTCATGTCCGACTCTATGTGACCCCATAGACGGCAGCCCACCAGCCTCCACCGTCCCTGGGATTCTCCAGGCAAGAACACTGGAGTGGGTTGCCATTTCCTTCTCCAGTGCATGGAAGTGAAAAGTGAAAGTGAAGTCGCTCAGTCGTGTCCGACTCTTAGCGACCCCATGGACTGCAACCTACCAGGCTCCTCTGTCCATGGGATTTTCCAGGCAAGAGTACTGGAGTGGGGTGCCATAGAAAACATAGGCATCATTAAAGGCTAGATACCATAACATTACTGTTTATATAGCAGACTTTCTTTACAAAATGGATTTTCTCTAGCTATACAGCCTTTGTTGTTTTTGTTGTTCAGTTGCTCAGTCATGTCCAGCTCTTTCCGACCCAGTGGACTCAGCAGCCAGGCTTCTCCATCCTTCACCATCTCCTGGAGCCTGCTCAAACTCATGTCCATTGAGTCGGTGATGCCATTCAACCATCTTATCCTCTGTCATCCCCTTCTCCTCCTGCCTTCAATCTTTC
>NW_011494826.1:8777448-8781676 GCF_000754665.1 Bison bison bison | reverse complement strand
GGTTTGATCTCCCTGCAGTCCAAGGAACTCTCAAGAGTCTTCTCCAAAACCAAAGTTCAAAAGCATCAATTCTTTGGCGCTCAGCTTTCTTTATGGTCCAACTCTCACATCCATACATGAGTACTGGAAAAACCATAGCTTTGACTAGACAGACCTTTGTTGGCAAAGTAATGTCTCTGCTTTTTAATATGCTGTCTAGGTTCGTCATAGCTTTTCTTCCAAGGAGATCAAGTCTCTAAATTTCATGGCTGCAGTCATCATCTGCAGTGATTTTGGAGCCTAAAAAAATAAAAGTCTCTCACTGTTTCCACTGTTTCCTGGTCTATTTGCCATGAAGTGATGGGACCAGATGCCATGATCTTAGTTTTTGAATTCTGAGTTTTTAAGCCAGCTTTTTCACTCTCCTCTTTCACTTTCATAAAGAGACTCTTTAGTTCCTCTTCACTATCTGCCATAAGGGTGGTGTCATCTGCATATCTGTGGTCACTGATATTTCTCTCAGCAATCTTGATTCCAGCTATTGCTTCATCCAGCCTGGCATTTTGCATGATGTACTCTGCATATGCATATCATCTGCCTGCAATGCAGGAGACCTGGGTTTAATTCCTGGGTCAGGAAGATCCCCTGGAGAAGGAAATGGCAACCCACTCCAGTATTCGTGCCTGGAGAATCCCATGGACAGAGGAGGCTGACAGGCTACAGTCTATGGGATCGCAAGAGTCGGACAGGACTTAGCAACTAAACCACCACCACCACTCTGCATATAAGTTAAATAAGCAGAGTGACAATATACAGCCTTGTCATAGTCCTTTCCCAATTTGAAACCAGTCCGTTGTTCCATGTCTGGTTTTAACTCTTGCTTCTTGACCTGCAAACAGGTTTCTCAGGAGGCAGGTAAGGTGGTCTGGTATTCCCATCACTTTGACAAATTTCCACAGTTTGTTGTAATCCACACAAAGACTTTGGTGTAGTCAATGAAGCAGAAGTAGATGCTTTTCTGGAACTCTCTTGCTTTGTCTATGATCCAACGGATATTGGCAATTTGATCTCTGGTTCCTCTTCCTTTTCTAAGTCCAGCTCAAACATCTGGAAGTTTTTAGTTCACATACTGTTGAAGCCTCACCTGGAGAACTTTGAGCATTACTTTGCTACATGTGAAATCAGTGCAATTGTGTGGTAGTTTGAACATTCTTTGGCATTGCCTTTCTTTGGGATTGGAATGAAAACTGGCCTTTTACAGTTCTGCGGCCACTGATGAGTTTTACAAATTTGCTGGCATATTGAGTGCAGCACTTGCACACCATCATCTTTTAGGATTTGAAATAGCTCAACTAAAATTCCATCACCTCCATTAGCTTTGTTCGTAGTGATGCTTCCTAAGGCCCACTTGACTTCACATTCCAAGGTGTCTGGCTTTAGGTAAGTGATCAAACTATTGTGGTTATCTGTGTCATTTTTTGGTATAATTCTTCTGTGTATTCTTGCCACCTCTTCTTAATATCTTCTGCTTCTGTTAGGTCCATACCATTTCTGTCCTTTATTGTGCCCGTCTTTCTGTGAAATGTTCCCTTGGTATCTCTAATTTTCTTGAAGTGATCTTTAGTCTTTTCCATTCTATTGTTTCCCTCTATTTCTTTGCATTAATCAGTTAAGAAGGCTTTCTTATCTCTTCTTGCTATTCTTTGGAATTCTGCAGTAAGATGGGTATATCTTTCCTTTTCTCCTTTGCCTTTCACTTCTCTTCTTAGCTATTTACAAGGCCTCCTCAGATAAGCATTTTGCCTTTTTGCATTTCTTTTTGTAGCCTAGTGAGTCACATTATTTTCTCACATAAGAACAGTGATTTCTAAAGATAAGAGTACAAGAAGTGGGTTTCCTAAACTTGCAGCCATTCCCCAAATATGGCAATGTTAATTTCAAAATATGAGCACTCTAAAAAATTATATGTTGACTCCACAAGTGGCTTTTACACACCAGATTTAGATTTTAGTGCATCAGCTAATGACTCAGTATTTCAAGTCATTATTTTTATAGCTGCCTGCCAGACAACAATTTAATTTTAGCATCATCACTTTATTTATCCCCAAAGCAGTTCATATTATTAAATATTGGATATATATATTTTATAATGTTTCCATTACAGTTCTATAAAAATGTTGCTACTAGTAATAAGAAACATAGTTCTGATACACTTCTTAATATTAAAACAAAGAAAATAAATATTAAGTAATCCAAACCAGAAACTATTCATCTCCAATTAGAAGTTATTTAATTCAAGTTGGTCAAAGATCAGAGATATGAAATGTTGCAAATACACCATTGAAGATAAGTGGCCAAGTATAATTGTGAATTTGTAATCTTTTATAAATTCCTCCTTATACATATGTACTATATATCAGTTCAGTTCAGTTCGGTCACTCAGTCGTGTCCAACTCTTTGCGACCCCGTGAATCGCAGCATGCCAGGCCTCCCTGTCCATCACCAACTCCCGGAGTTCACTCAGACTCACGTCCATCAAGTCAGTGATGCCATCCAGCCATCTCATCCGCTGTCTTCCCCTTCTCCTCCTGCCTTCAATCTTTCTCAGCATGAGGGTCTTTTCTAATGAGATGGTCCTTCACATCAGGTGGCCAAAGTATTGGAGCTTCAACTTCAGCATCAGTCTTTCCAATGAATATTCAAGACTGATTTCCTTTAGGATTGACTGGTTTGATCTCTTTGCAGTCCAAGGGACTCTCAAGAGTCTTCTCCAATACCACAGTTCAAAAGCATCAATTCTTCAGCGCTCAGCCTTCTTCACAGTCCAACCCTCACATCCATACATGACCATAGGAAAAACTATAGCCTTGACTAGACGGACCTTTGTTGGCAAAGTAATGTCTCTGCTTTTGAATATGCTATCTAGGTTGGTCATAACTTTCCTTCCAAGGAGTAAGCGTCTTTTAATTTCATGGCTGCAGTCACCATCTGCAGTGATTTTATAAATGTATACAAATATATATATATATATGTTTTAGATACATATAGTATATTATGTGTATCTAAAACATATCTAACTTTTAAGAAATATATTTTGTAAATTAGGATGATGTAATCATCCTACAGATGTAAAATCATCTGTAATTAAACAAGGTTGCAGTTGTCATAGCAAAGAAAAAAAAACTGGCTTTAGAAACTTAGTTATTTGTCTACTTTTCTGTAAGCATTGGTTTTGGTAGTCCTTACTTAAAATATCGCCATATTCCATTTGGAACATACCTCTATTCTCTTTCTTCCACTCAGGTGGAAACACAGAGAGGGTTCTTAAGGCTCAAAGAGATTATGATGATTTTTTAAAATGCAAAAATCAAGTCTCAACCCCTGAAGATCACCTTGCTGAAACTAATGGCAAAGTGAAGACAATTTAAGAGAAGAGAAGGCTGCAAACTGACAGATGTTGAAAAGAAATGACTTGCATTCATACCCAACCCATTACTTCATCCCTATATCAAAAGCCATGCTGACAATCTCCCTTAGCAGGAGTTGTTTTTCTGCCAACCCTGGGTTCCTGCCCATCTCTGTGATGCTGAGGTATGCCCAAGCACCTCACTGGATAAGCTGCTGGTTCTCACACTGCCCCATAAGGTGTAGCCCAGGCCTTCTCGTGTTTTCTCAACATCTGCTTAGATTGGGAGATTCTTCCCCCAATATGATGCTTTATTTTCCCATTTCTCTTTCGGATCTAAATCTTTCATATTTGCTAAATGTACTCTGACACACTTTGTGTGAATTTCTGTTTGGAACCAGACCCATCGAATGTAACCTTGTGTTCTTGGGAAAATCATGAGATGGCTGTTTTAGTGGATTTTTTTTTATTGAATTAGGACATATATTACCACATCTGTTTCATAGTTACTATAATAAATAATGTTTCACTTCTCAAGACTGAGTTATAAAAATAATTGATTTTGACATTAGCCCATCTATTTAATATGGTCTATAAAATGTTCAAAAAATTCTGAATAATGTGATGGCCTAACAAAGGAGCCAATCTGCTAGCTGGATGAGGACGTTAGAGCTCTGTCTAGGGGACTCTCCAGAAACACAGTTACAAAGACTGGAGGACGATGTCAGCTGTCTAGTCCCAGTGTTTGTTTATCCATCCAGCATAGCTTAGGGTAAAAGTCCTGTATTTGTTTCTATGGTTATAAACAGTCCCACCCTTCTGAACATTTACGTTGAATCAGTC
>NW_011494826.1:8775162-8777303 GCF_000754665.1 Bison bison bison | reverse complement strand
TTTTTTTTTTTTTTTTTTTTTGCCATTGTACCATTTCTTTGTCAGATTCTAACAAAACCAACATGTCTGAGATAAAACTAAGATATCTGAAAATGCTAAGACTGTATCAGCCAACATAAGAACAATATAGTAACTAATTTTGGCTATCAAATGTGCATGGATCTGTATCTCTCCCAGGAATGCAAACAAATGCACACAAGCCAGGTCCCCTGAGGGCTGGCCCAGTAGGGCCTAAACTGTGTGTGTTAGGAGTCCTGGAGACTCCTGGGAAACAACTCTTTCTAAGAGGAGGAAGGGTCAACCTCATGAGTTTGTTCCAGTAGCAATACTTAAGCAGCCAGAGGAGCTGGGAACAATAAAAACAGCAAAGCATTTGTTACTCAGATTTGTCTTCAGGTATCCTCTTCAAGAACTGGTTGTGAGGAAGCTGCCAGTGAAGGTGGAAGCAAGCATCTGTGGCATCAGGGAAGTGGGAGATTCTTGGCTGGCACACGGTGACACTAAAGCTTTGGTGGCAGTAGCAGCACGGCCTGGTGGTGGTGGCGTCACCAGCATCAGAAGGCCCAGGGACCCCTTTGGTAGGAAGAGAAGGGCAGAGGGCCCTTACCTGGTACCTCAATATGGCCTCCCCACCATTGTTGTAGCAGAATAATTTACTGAATTTCATTTCTATTGGGTGTTGGGAAACAGTGAAGGGATGGTTGGAGTTCTGAGAAAATTAGGAGCTTGAGCCCCACTGAGTCTTCATAGGATGGCTGAGCCTGGAGCCCAGGGCTCCAAGGCTTGCCTGAGAATCCAGCAGATCCTGTTTTATGGAACCACACAGGCATGGGCAATGAGCATATCAACAGGCCCTTCCCAAATACTGGGGGCCACATACACATCCTGGCTTTGCCTGGACCCACAAGGCCCCCCAACAATGACAGATTATGCATTGCAGTCTGACAGGATGGGAGCTATGAACATCTTTAATTCGATGTGGAAAAAATTTATCAAATGTACCATTTCTCGTGTTATAGTATTGTGGCAGAATCACATTCATCCCTGTATTGGGAGGAGAAAAGAAATTTTATCTATGATTGCTAAGACTCTGTTTTCATTCCCAGGTTAAAGGGAAGGATTACAAAACCAAATGCTAAGAAATTGCTGGATTTACTAGGGCAACCATCTTCAGCCAATGTCAAACACCTACAACTTACATGTGTGTAGAGTGTTAGAAAATAAGTGTTTCAAGGAAAAGAATACAAAATGTGTTGCTCTGACTCAGTTATAGGCTCCAATTTCTAAATAAAAACCTCTTTTATTTATCTGGAAAATCATTGATAAAATGACAGCAGTAAGCCTAGACTTCAGTTTCATTTCACCCACTGAGGAGGTGCAGTCCTCTGTTTAGCTCATGCTGACAATATGCCCATCTTCATTCGTGTCAACTGTATCTGCTTTATGAGATTCAGTGTCTATCAAGGGACATCATGCACTTCATCATGTGAAGAAGGCCTGCACACAGTTGCCTTGCAGTCACCACTATTCAGGTCTGATGTGATGAGAGTGAGTTTGGAGGTCAGATATTTACTAAAGCTGGGCTAGTCTTGGAATGTCTGTCCTGAAAGATGTGAGGGTCAAGGGTGAAGGCAAGGAATCAGTGTGATATTTTATGCAGATCACACTTAGTTACCATGAGCATCAAGCAGTTTTGGTGAACAGTCTTGAAGGCCAAGCCTAGATCATAGTGGGATGATCCATGGGGCACAAAAAGAACATATCAGACTATCTGTTTGTATGTTTATATTATTTATATAATTCTCAATCATTTTAAATGTATGGATTCACACTGGTGCCCACACTCTGTATCAGATGGTTATGTTCCATAAGAAGTTCAGTTCAGTTCAGTCGCTCAGTCGTGTCCGACTCTTTGCAACCCCATGAACCGCAGCACACCAGGCCTCCCTGTCCATCACCAACTCCTGGAGTTCACTCAAACTCATGTCCATCGAGTTGGTGATGCCATCCAGCCATCTCATTCTCTGTTGTCCCCTTCTCCTCCCAGCCCCAATCCCTCCCAGCATCAAAGTCTTTTCCAATGAGTTAACTTTTCACATCAGGTGGCCAAAGTATTGGAGTTTCAGCTTCAGCATCAGTCC
>NW_011494826.1:8757537-8775030 GCF_000754665.1 Bison bison bison | reverse complement strand
CCAGACAATCTTGATTCCAGCTTGTGCTTCCTCCAGCCCAGCGTTTCTCATGACGTACTCTGCATATAAGTTAAATAAGCTGGGTGACAATATACATCCTTGACATACTTCTTTTCCTATTTGGAACCAGTCTGTTGTTCCATGTCCAGTTCTAACTGTTGCTTCCTGATCTGCATATAGGTTTCTCAAGAGGCAGGTCAGGTGGTCTGGTATTCCCATCTCTTTCAGAATTTTCCACAGTTGATTGTGATCCATACAGTCAAATGCTTTGGCATAGTCAATAAGGCAGAAATACATGTTTTTCTGGAACTCTCTTGCTTTTGATGATCCAGCGGATGTTGGCCATAAGAAGATAAGGCAGCTATTCTAAAACACAGCGAGATTCCTGGCATAGTTCTTTATTATAAATTTGTTTTTAGCATATTGAAATTTATTACTGTGCCCAGTTCAGTGAATCTATAGATTATCTTGTCTAACTCACATAATAGACACAAAGATTAAAAATATTCTTAAATTCTGTTAAAATAATCTCAATAATGCAAACATGTATAAACAATAAAAGACCAGCAGAACTGATGTGTCATTACCCCTCAGTTATAAAATGAAAACAAGAAACTTAAATATATTTTTAAAATATGTATATTATATATATATGGATATATATATATATACACATTAGTTCTTTGGAGTTATTAAAGGCAGTATTTGAAATTACAACTTAATAGTCACTCTTGTTAAAACTGAGCTTTTACTGAAAATTTAAAATGACTTACAGCATTAACAAATAATGTTCAGAAGCATCACTGTCAGCAATTTAAAATCTAGAATATTATTAATAAATTATAGTGAGAGAAAATATTTTGTCCTATTACTTTTAGAAGTAATTACAATTCCTTTCTTCTTTCTAGTATAATATACATATCAGGGCACGATTGAGAAAATTTTACTAATACGGGTGGATCAATAAAGTTCAGAGACTATTGGTGTCATTCCAGGTCAGGAATATACGCAAAAATATTTCACAGGGGGCCCTGCAGTCTTCCCTTGCAACCATATTTAAATCTTTTCCCAAAATTAGGCATGAAGCATTTAATTAAAGAAAGGATTCTGAGACTAAGAATAAAATTTTGCAACCACTGTGCTAGACCATCTTACACTTTGATCTATCATGGATAGGGAGAAAAAATCCACTGATTTTAGAAATATTCCCTTATTGTTCATTTACTGGAAACACATAGATCTGCTATAGCTTTACATCAACATAATTGTCAAGATTCTACCAATTCATCCATAGAAGCTCAAGAAAGACAGGATCAGGAAGATTCACAGGGAGCATTGGTTTATTGTCCACCAGTGACCACTGGTCTCGATAACAAGTTCATGTACTGAGATAAAACATATATTTTACTGAACCATTTTGAAACCAACTTGCTAAGTTAGCTCTCAGCTAGATATACTTGGAAACCCAAGATAAAAATTAGTTGTACCCTTAGTATTTCAGTCTTATTCTTTAAGATAATGAAATGGCCAGTCATTTAGAAACAAAATCTGAATTATTTCCACTCTTCTGTATGCTTTAAAATTTTCATAAGATGATATTGAAAAATGGGCCTTTTCTCTGGCTTAAATGTGGAAACATAATTTAATGTTTAATGTGTGTAAATTCATACCAGAGAAGAGTATACATTAGAAAGTGTGATAGCCATCCTCTATGTTAATTAAAATAAATTGTGAAATTATGATGAAACAAGTTATTACATTTTAACCAAACTTAGGTAGAAATACAGAATTTGAGAAATGGTACTCATCCTACTTCTCATTTTATAAAGGAGGGGGCAGAATCCCAGAGGGATCGAGTGACTTCTGGGTAGGCTCGTGCCCAGGGCCCAGCGCAGTGGTCTTTCCACCACATTGTGCTCCTTTGGTACTGATTTGGGGATGAAGATATCTATCTATCAGTCGAGCAATTGATCGATCGATATGGCATTAAAAATAAGATTAAATCAAACAGTAACTTTTTTTATCTGACATGGCCTTTATTTCCTCCTATTTTTTCCTGATAAGGGACAGTAACTTCATGAGCCAGTAATCAAGATGGCATTTTATCCCTTTTGAAACTGTGGTATTTCATAAAGACTGATGTCTTGACTGTGGGAAGCCCAGATCCTCCCATTTGCTGTGCGTGGCCATTTGCTACACCTTCTCTTTCATTTGGCTTCCCAGGTGGTGCTGTTGGTAAAGAACCTGTCTGACAATGCAGGAGATATAAAAGGCACGGGTTCAATCCCTGGGTAGAGAAGATCCCCTGGAGAAGGGCATGGCAACCCACTCTGCACTCTTATTTGACTGGTTTTATGCCTTCTGAGTCAAGGTTGTACTCACTTGATTCCCATTTATTAAATATGAATACCTTAATGGAGCCAAAAGCTGGGGGTTCACAGGAGGGCTGGAGCCCAGCCCCACCCTCGAGGATCTCCATCGGGTGTATGGGGAAGGGATGTTGACCTCCTTCGCTCACATTCTTGCTCCCACAGTGTGAGGGTCTCCAACTGCAGAACAAGGAATCCTCCCAGGGTGCACCTGAGACATGAGGGTGCTCAGGTCAGGCAAACAGTTCGGCATCTTTAAAGCGATATTCTTCAAATATTTTCTCTACATTACCTAGAGGAGCAGCTAAGTATAAGAAAAGGGAAGAGAAGGAAGGTGTGCCTTCCCATCCAGTGTTGTTTCTGCAATCTCAGGGACATCAGCACACTTTCTACATTAAGGACAGAGCAGGATGGGTGTGGAGCCACAGCTAACATCTACATTTTATCAGGCCTTTAATTCAATGAACATATTTCTCTCAGAGGGGGTGTCATGTCTGAATCTGTGATAGAAAATACCATAACTGGTTTCTATTCTCTCTTCTCTACCACATTAAAGGTACTGTGTCCTCAGAAGGCCCATGACTTTCTTACCCCCTACCCCATTCCCTACGCTCCCCTCCCAATTCCTAGAGATGTAGATGTTCTTCTTTCTGCTGCCCCCAACCCCTTCAATGACACAAGGCATATGTCTCACAAAGAGCAAACTAATAAAGTACAAAAGGTTATTCAGAAAAGGAAACTCCATAAACATCTATAGGGCAACAGGGCTATGAGCAATAGGCTTCATGAGCATATAATAACATGACTTTGTGTCTTTCATGAAGCTCACTGAGGGCTTTATGTACTAGTCAGTGTTATTAGCCTACTTCACAGGTGGAGACCTTGACCCACAGAAAGACACACACGTCCAAGGTCATACACTGAGTCATCACAAGCAGAACAGCATGCAGAGCAGTGAGCAAGCAGCCTATAAAGCTACACTGATACCAAGTGTGTTTTGAGAAGAGAAGAGTAAAGCTTGTGAATGAAAACAAAGCTATTATAATTAGCAGCACCACCTATTTTTCTCATTCTAGGCAAAGGTCTGAGAGAAAAGAGAGAAGAGAGAGAAAAGAAAGCAATGCTGCGATTTACAGTATATGATGGGAGAGAAAGACATTTAGTTCAGCATTTAAGGGGCTTCCCTGGTGGGTCAGATGGTAAAGAATCTGCCTGCAATGCGGTTTGATCCATGGGTTGGGAAGGTCCCCTGGAGAAGAGCATGGCAACCCACTCCAGTATTCTTGCCTGGAGAAACCCCACGGACAGAAGAGCCTGGTGGGCTATAGTCCATAAGGTCACAAAGAGTCAGACACAACTGAGTGACTAACACTTTCACTTTAGCTTTGAAACATTTTTAGTCTATAACTTTGCAAATAATTCCATGAAACAAAGTAAAAATTATATAGTTTAACATTAGGTTCCCTTTTCTCCCCCCATTTTAAAATCTATTCAACCCCACTGCCTCCACCAAACCCACCACACACCAACCAGTACAGCACTGTGCTTTGCCTGTGTTCATAGCTCACATCTCTTTATAGTGCCTGGCGTGTTACAGCCACTCAAAGGCCTACTGAATGGATAGAAGGATAGATATTAATACCTATTAATCAAGATTAATTAATTAATATTAATACCATTTTAGCCATGGATGATGTCAGCAAAGAACAATTAATTTGGACAGAGTCACAAATAAGTTCATGGCAGAGCTGGAATTTTTAATGTTCCCTCCATCTCAAGCTGAAGGGCTGGCTTATCAAGGTATTTCAACCACATTAGTAATCTTAGAACAGATCCAGCAAATATAATGTTCTCTACTTTGTCACAGTTCCAGCAGTGTTCAATCATCTTAGTATCTTTCTACTCTCCCATACCATCTAGGTCCACCTTCAGTCCCTCAACTCACAAAACAATGGTGTCTGTCACTAGCTTAGCAATGATATAGCATTTCATTGTGACATCACTAATGCTATTACTTCATTTAGTGTTTCTGCTAACCTCAGTTTTAAATTCTCTGAGGGCAGAGGTCTTGTGCTATTTACATTTTTGCATTATCCTCAGCATCTTATGCTGTGTTGTTCACATAGTAGCAGATATCATTTTTAGCAAACTGATTACAATGAAAGAACATTTTTGGTGCCACTCCGTGACTGGACATCAGGAGACACTGGGGAGGTTTCCTTCACACTCTCAGCCATCATCTTATCACTATAAGGACCTATGAAAAGTAATCAATGACCCAGACCTGGCCCATGAGACAGGTCCAAAAAATAGAGAAATCTGACTTATCAAGATACAGCAGCTTTTATCTTTTGTTCCTTCTTCTTCCTCAATAAACAATGACATGCATTTGGGTTAAAATGAGATAATTCAAATATTGAATACTTTTTTGCCCTGCTAGGAATAAGAGATGTTGAGACCTTTAGTACCACATTATATCCAAGTGGGGACTTTTCTTTACAGTTCATATACATTCCTCTGGTATAATCAGAAACCACATATGTGACTATTTCCCACATCTGTAACATGATTGGCAGTTTCCACTTTCCTCAAAAGGAAAGGAAAGCATTGTTTATACCCAAGGATGGGCTGCATAGCAGCTGGGTTCCAATGGCTTAAGCACAAACTGTGATTTACAAAAGTGTCCAGTGACTGTTCTAATCCAGGGAAGTTGGTGGGCCATGTTTGTTAAGTGCGTGGGACATTCGTGCACAGGTACTGACAGCTGGTAATAAAATACAGAAATTTTCACCGCATCAGTAGCCCCAGTCCTTCCTGGCTTGGAGCCATCCCAAGATCTGTGCCCTCTGCTACTGTGTTTATGATACACAACACGGCATGGGCTGCTGAACGTGCCCATCCTGCAGTGCCAGGGGTGCTCAACCATTCCTTCCACATCTTTATTCAGGAGAAGTGATTTTCCAAATTCTTGGATGCTGGAAATGACCCAAACATAGCTCACTAAACTAATTTCGCTCAGAATTTTTAAATGCATGTGCATTTGAGCATAAACACTATCCATATGTTTCTGATTCATTTACACTGAACTCATCAAAGGGCTGTGTTGTAAGAGTTGTTTGATGTCCAAGAATACTTGAGGGTTTTTTTTTAATGGAATTTTATACTTTCTTTCACCATTTTCCTTAGGAAGCCAAACGATGTTCAGAGTAAACAAACTTGAACCCCCAAAGATCTGGGGTTTACCCTTAGACTTAAAACTCAGGAGGATGGAGCTTGGCAGTTTGGCAAGGAGAGCATCCTTTGGATGTATCGTGGCACTATTTCCCAAAGGATAGGAAGGCCTAAGGCTAGCCAGGGAAATCCTTTCAGGAGACGTTCTTTCATTCAGTGGTTTATTCATTCAACTCCAAAAATGCCCTCCCAAATACAACTCTTAGAAACTACTCATAGTCTCTCTTGCCAACTGAGGAGAAGGCTTCAGAATGTTGGTGCTGCAATTGCCCTTCATTTTTTGGAAGGGAACCAAAGGAGGTTTTTTAGGAAACCAGTATTTGTTCACCTGAATGCATCATGTCCTACATTTATATGCTAAAGAGACAAGACAAGCATCTCTGGCTACAGCTGAGAACTAATTAAAGTTGCTCTTTTACAACATTATGTGGTTCATTCCATTCTTCTTTGATTAAGAACAAAAGAGAAGGAGAGTCATTTATTGCCATGAGTCACTTGAGGTACAATGGAAGGAATTCCAAGACACTGCTGAGACAAAACAAAACTGACATTATGAAAGCCATGTCTAAACACTAATTTAAACTGTCAACTTACTACCAAGGAAGATTCCTGACAGACACAGAATTAAAGCCTTAAAGACCTTATAAATCACTGAAGAGATTAGCACCAGTGTGAATGAGTTAAAAATACATGTCTGCCTTCAGAGTGTTAGACTGGTTCAAAGCAATGCACTAGGATGTGATGGGAAAATTAGTTGTAATAAGCAGGAAGAGAAAAATCCTCAAATATAGCTTCTTGGGGATCTCAGAGTGCAAGCTTCACCCACACAGTTATTTCAGGTTCTTGAGTTAGTGAAATATAATATAGATGCTTTCATGACCCAGTATATAGTACAATCAAAATGACTTGAAAAATGTTAGAATTTAAAAACATGATTTACAAATACCAAACAGTTTTCCAACCCCCAAACCCACTAAAAAATTGCTAAAATGTCAACCTAAATGTATGACTCAGCAGTGGCTTTAACACTACTTTATCTATCTCCTTTTTCTCATCTGTGCTTGTCTCCATGAATCCTGCTACAGATGTATTATTCTCCAGCAAGACCCATCACCATGACCCCCATTACACAAAGCATTCCATCTCAGTAGCCAATATCAAGAAGTCTTCAGAGAAAATTTTGTTAGGATTTCCATCAATTTTTATACTAAGTATTGCCTCTTCAGATGGTGACTTCAGCCATGAAATTAAAAGATGCTTGCTCCTTGGAAGAAAAGCTATGACAAACCTAGACAGCATATTAAAAAGCAGAGACTCTACATTGCCAACAAAGGTCCACCTAGTCAAAGCTGTGGTTTTTCCAGTAGTCATGTATGGATGTGAGAGTTGGACTATAAAGAAAGCTGTGCACCGAAGAATTGATGTTTTTGAACTGTGGTGTTGCAGAAGACTCTTGAGAGTCTCTTGGACTGCAAGGAGATCAAACCAGTTCATCCTAAAAAAAATCAGTCCTAAATATTCATTGGAAGGACTGATGCTGAAGCTGAAGCTCCAATACTTTGGCCACGTAATTCAAAGAACTGACTCATTGGAAAAGACCCTGATGCTGGGAAAGATTGAAGGGAGGAGGAGAAGGGGATGACAGAGGATGAGATGATTGGATGGCATCCCTGACTCAATGAACATGAGTTTGAGCAAGCTTTGGGAGTCGACAATGGACAGGGAAGCCTGGCGTGCTGCAGTCCATGGGGTTGCAAAGAGTCGGACACAACTGAGCAACTTAACTGAACTGAATTGCCTCTTTAGGGTTTTTGAGTTAAGAATAAAAGACCCCTTTACTCATGTGTGAGCATCCTCAATCCCTCCTACTGCTGAAAAGGGGGAGGGCATAAAGACCTTCAGTGGTCTGCACGCTGAGAGACTGAAACATCTCCATGAGAGAGAAGCCACTGGGACCCAGCTGTGCAACCTTCAAGAGAGAAAAGGCAGAGAAACATGAACCCTCAAATTTGCACTAACTCTTCTCCACATTCCCAAGCTTTCACTAATCTTTCTTCTATGGGTTCTGTCCCAAAGAGCCCATAAAATAAAACTGTTTCCTAAGTCACTGGTGTATTCTAGATGATCTCTTTGATTTGGATCTTATCACATCTCTGTCTGTCCAAAATTACTTTTTGAAGCACATGTTGATCTGGTCTCTTCCTTCCCCAAATCAGAAACTTTTGCATGCAGTAATTTTATTCCATTCTTTGATTGTTTTCTTTTGGCTTAAATCAAAGTGATACAGAAATCCACATGGAGAAGACTGTAATTGCTTCAGTCTTCAGACTGAGTCCATCCTTAGCCAGGATACAGCTGCTGGGTTCTTTCCTCTCAGGCTCTTTACTTCTCTCCATCTGCTCCCTTATTCGTGCCACTTGTCAGGAACAGTCGGAAATTGGATTAAGTGGCTAATATAGAACAATAACAGAGCATTTAGGGCAGCATCTCGAGGTGGAACCAGTAGATTCAACCATACACATTTAGCTGTGGGACACTTGCTCCCAAGTTCTAAGACATAAAACCTAGACCTCAACTAGGACACAGGTCTCAGGACCCCTTTAAGGATGTAAACATGAATTGTTCCAGAAACTTTTTGTCCAGGGTCATATCTTTCAGTCTTTTGCCCAATGGGAATCTAAGTTTAACTTCTTAGTGGTGCTATAGAGGTTGAATTGCAGTTTTGTTACTCTAAATTCATTTCTTTAATGCCAAAACTATTGCACTTTATTCATTTTTGGAAGAGAGGCAGGAAGCCTGCAATGTAATTGAGATCCCTCCTCAGGCTCCCCTTCCAGATTCCAAAATAGAACTCAGAACAGAAACTATAGAAGTGGTCTCAATAAAACTGTTGTCAAGGGCATCCTGCTTCTTTGAGGGTACACTTGATAGCATGCCCATAAATTCCACAGAGCCACGAACTCATCCTCAAACTACCCTTCAGACTATTGTAAAGTGAAAGATACTTAACTCCTTTCCTCACTCCGAGCAAGAAAACCACTTGCTCAGTCTCATGTCGCTTGTCTGAAGACAGGAAGAGAAACTCAACCGTGAAAACTAGCTAAGTATGACACCCTCAGAAAGGAACTGATGGTCAAGATCTACTATCTGCTTCCGAACACTATTGTCTACTTTTAGACACTGGCTTTTAAGCCAGAGCTGCTTGGAGACCCCACTAGCCCAGTTCAAATGGCTTGCAGTCATTCCCAGGCTCTTAATTCATCATGAATTCAGAGATGTGTTCAGGCTCCTGTGGTTCCTTTTACGCATTAGTCCATAGAAAAGTATACCAGGTATTAGGCAGAAACCCTGGCAACAGGAAGGGGCCGGCTTGCCAGCACTTGAAGTGCAGATGAATGATTTGATTTGGTTACACTGTTGAGAGCTCTGAGTGCAGGGAACACCTTGCACAGCCAGAAACCATGCTTTTTGTTTATAGGTCAAATGACTAGCCACTTAGAGGATCGTCGAGATCATATTTGGATTTGGCCATCTCTCGCTGACATTCCTCCTGTGTTTGTAAACATTGCTGACTTTGACCCCGATCTCTCACAAATCCCTGCCGAACACCAAACAGCCACAGAGGAGCTGCAGAACATAATGTGATTCTGTAATGCAAAACAGGATGGCTTGCTAAATGTGCAGATCTGGAGAGAATTCTTGACATAATCCTTCTTACGTCTTTTATGATAATCATTTCCATCTTCAGAACACACGCAAACAGTGCTCCCTTGGACGTTGCGTCAGGAGGCTGGACTGTGATCCCTTCTGCCGGGTGAACTGCATATGACGGGGCACTGAGGCAAGGAGTATGTGAGTAGGACACACAATTTCCTGCAGATAGAAACAAGCAGGAAAACCTAGAGACTGTAGTTGGGGAGATGCTTCTGCTGAAGGGAAATGTGTAAAACAGCGGTCACTCTCCCAAAACTTGGAAATCAGCTCCAGTCATAACTCTGTGTATGCACGAAATGGACATTTATCGAGTGACTACTCAGCGCCTTAAGTGCGCTCTGTGGGAAAGGACCACTTCTGAGTAAAAGATCATGGGTTAAAATTCACTGGTAATCTCCCATTTCTAATAGTCATGCCGAACAAAGACAGCCTCACCGCACTGAACATAAAAATAGTCTTCACAGGGAGTGTTTGTTTAAAATAGAGTTACCGTTTTTAAATAAGAAAAAATCTATGGAACACTGAGAAGGCTGAAAGAGGGTGGAGCCTAGGCTGATTATGAAGGGGAAAGAGCTGGATCCTGATTTCCACCTAGTCAGCATGGTGTAGAAACGCAGTCTAGAACCAGTTCTTCTCAGCTTCAATTGTCAGGACACCTGGATGGCTTTTCCCTAGGGAGTCAACTCTGTAAAGCAAATGTATGAAGATTCTTGTACTTTTTATTAAAAATCACAGTTTGATACAGTTGTGAGGAAACAGAGTAAGTGAGCACAGAATCCTAGAATCCTAGAAAGTCTGATGGACTTTAAGGCGAATTTTGCCCTCGGGTTATTTATATAATCTTGCAAAATGCCTTGAGGAAAGCAAAGGAGCATAGATCTGATCTAGGACTAGTATAGAATCACAGGAACATTTGTTAATACAATGTTACCAGTTGTACCTCAGGGATGAGAATATTTCAAATCTTGAAGAACTTATAACTAGTCAAAGAAATAACCATTTCTTGAATTTGTTGGTGAGTAATCATAGCAATAATAGGCTTTCCCAGTGGTGCTAGTGGTAAAGAATCTGCCTGCCAATGCAGGAAACACAAGAGACTCAGGTTTGATCCCTGGGTCAGGAAGATCAGTCTGGAGTATGAAATAGCAACCCACTCCAGTATTCTTGCCTGGAAAATTCCAAGGACAGAGGAACCTGGCGGGCTACAGTCCATGGGGTCGCAAAGAGTCAGACACAACTGAGCATACACACACCAAATAGCAGTCAGTATAGTCCAGAACAAGAGACAGGAGGAAAAAGTGGAGGCTTCAAACCTAACAGAGAATATGATAAAACATGATAATAAATGCCCGCTTCTGCAGAACACCCTACTGTATGTAATGGTTTTCTTATCATACATTATTTTACTTTATTCCTTACAGCAATCTTGTGAGTTCTTTTGGTAGATGGGAAAGAGATGGATGGATATCAAACCTTGCCTAAAATCCCATAGATCCCACTCTTAAAGTCAAGCTTCTGATTCTAAGAGCTGTACTCCTTCCCTCATAATGCATTGTTGAAGGTGGATTTACAGACTTCACACAGTAAAATATGGATATTGATTTGGGGAATATGCAATGCAGAAATAATATTTTGACCTTTTGTTGTTGCTCAGTTGCTAAGTCATGTCTGACTCTTTACGACCCCATGGACTGCAGCACACCAGGCTTCCCTGTCCTTTACTATTGCTCAGAGTTTGCCCAAATTCATGTCCACTGAGTCAGTTTCTGTCCAACCATCTCATCCTCTATTGCCCCCTTCCCCTCCTACCCTCAATTTTTACCTTTACACAGCAATAATAATATGGCTAATTTGTACACGGATTTTAAAACATACAGTGAAAACTGCCCAAGGACAGCAGTACATCTGAAAATTTGTATTTTGCCACTCTATTTTGAGATATTTTCTCAACAGGGAAATCTTACATGAATATATCTGAGTGATTGTGCAACCTGTAGAAAGTTCAGAAAAAAATCACTCCCCAGGAAATGGGAAACCTAATCTAATCCAAGATTTAGACTATTGATGATTTGCTCAAACTTCTTATCTGTAGCTTTGCGCATGTGTATGGAAGTGTTAAACATAAAAACTTTACACACTTTACCTTTTTTTCATGGTAATTACTATGTCCTGTATGCTAGAAAGAAAAAAATTGTGTTGTTGCCTTAGCATAGAAATGCAATCCTAAGACATTCATGATACAAAACCTATCAAACAATGAATAATTAGGCTTGCTTTACAGATGCTCTTTCCACTTCATTGGCAATTTACTGAACCCATTTTACACAAGAAGAAAGCAAAGGTCCAAGCAGGATAATGGTTTTAGGTGAGAAATTTGTGACAGAAGTGTTGGCTGAACAAAACTCAGCAGATAACCTTTTATTATCATTTTATCTTTTCAGAATACTAGATTCAGAAAGTTACAAAGCTAAAAAGAAAGGCATGCACTTGAGAGTAAGTTGCTAATTTGACTTTTTGTTTTCATCAGAGGAAGTCCAAAGATTAAATGTAATGATATCATGAAAAAGACAAAGCTAAGTATGAGCTGAACTTGAAGTAAGAAAACTCTTAGGATGAGAAGTTTCTTCAATCTTCTTACAAATAATATTTCCCAAGGCTGCTAAAACCGATAATTAAACATTTAGTTCAAGTTGGCAGTTCATGGCCCACAGTAAATAGGGGCCATGTCCAGGAAATTGTGCTAGGTATCAAGTAAGTGGAAGAAATAAAACAAAGAAGTTTAAGGTTCATGTACTGCCTTTGAGGAACTTATAATCTATACAAAAGTGACTATCTTACTTTTGCTATTCTCCTCTCTAGAAAAAGAGTCAGACATGACTTCACTTTCACTTTCTCTAGTAAAAAGATGAAACAACACATAATCATACCAATTTTGATCAGTTCATCTGGCTCAAAATGGAGGTGAAATTTAATGGGCAAAGTCTGAATAAATGATGTGCTGAACTGAAAGTATTGAATTTCTCTCCAGTTACCAGATAAAAATCAATTACAAAGGTTAAGGCTTATATTTAACTAGAATAAACCTTTTAAAATTCTGCTTCCTACTTTCTGTCTTTAAGGCATTATAAATAACATGCCACATCTTTCCTCACATAAAGAAATAGATAAAATTTTTAAGCTTGTTTTTCAAGTGGAAATTTTAGTCAATAAAGTGCAATTTAATAATCAATCAAATAATAATTGCACAATTAAAGACAGAAGGCAAAGAAGAGCGATATAAGCATCCATCAGGTTGATGCATTGCTAAGGATGTCTAGATGATCTAATAGTGGCTAAATGGCTCTTTTCAGTTTGTAATTCAGCTATTCAAGATTGATTCCTATTTATATAAAATTTGAAGAAGGAAATGGCAATCCACTCCAGCACTCTTGCCTGGAAAATCCCATGGACGGAGGAGCCTGATAGGCTACAGTCCATGGGGTTGCAAAGAGTCGGACACGACTGAGGGACTTCACTTTCACTTTCACTTTATATAAAATTATATCATCACACATACTCCATTCAGATTTAGAGTTTGTCTTAAAATACTTAGAATTTCACTCTGGTTAAAGAAAGGCAAAATATGTAACTGCTCAATTGTTTAATCTGCTACTGGAAATGAAATGTGGGATTAAAATTTGAATAAAATCCAACTATAATAGTAACATTGGATCAGAAGCTAAGCTGTAATGACAACAAAGACACAGAAGATTAAAGAGTTCTGAAAAAAAATCTATACTCACCCATAGAATCATAGATACCTTCAGGAAAAAACAGCATGAGGTGGGAGATAGGGTTAAGCACCAACTGGAAGCTGTGGGGAATGTCAACGACTTAGGAGACAAGATTCCTCCTCTCAAAGAGTTTACCATCTATTTAAGAACAAAATACACACCTTTGAAACTACCAAAGGACATTAGTGCTGAGTGAGGGGGAGGGAGGGAAGGGAAAAGAAATGGGAAAATACAGTCAGTGGCCCCTGTCTTCTCTCTCCTTCAAGAATATCAATGAACTCCCAAAATTGTGGACCAGTGGTGGAGATCTTGAGAAGGAAAAGAGTTCAAAATCTGTAAGTGTTTATGCATTTTCCTGTGGGAAACCTGGGCAGATTATCATAATAGTAAGCATTAAATGAATATTCAGAGTTGATTTCCCTTAGGACTGACTGGTTTGATCTCCTTGCAAGCCAAGGGAGTCTCAAGAGTCTTCAACCCTGAATATTCATTGAAAGGACTCATGCTGAAGCTGAAGCTTCAATACTTTGACCACCTGATGTAAAGAGCCAACTCACTGGAAAAGACTCTGATGCTGGGAAAGGCTGAAGGAAGGAGGAGAAGGGGGTGACAGAAGACGAGAGAGTTGGATGGCATCACCTACTCAATAGACATGAATTTGAGCAAACTCCGGGAGATAGTGGAGGACAGAGGAGTCTGGCATGGAGTCCAGCTCATGGGTTCACAAAGATTCATGACTTAGTGACTGAACAATGAAGCACTAAATAAATGGATATATCTTACTCATAATATAAAAAACACTATTATTATTGTTATTAGAAATTGTTTTTTAGGTTGATATATGTTAGTTATAGAAAGTAACATCATAGAGCTCCACCAATACTCCCTAATTTGAAAAAGTAGTTGTGAAGCCAGTGGTAAGTCCTAGACAGGGAAACCCACATACCCTACTGGCTGAGGCAGTCTCGGTTTACACACATTGTCCCAGCTGAGTTGCAATTGAGCCCTCTTTAATTCTCATAAATATCCTGATTTGAATGATAAAAACATGGTAATTTGGTTATAGGACAAATTAAGAAGTCTCCAGTTGGAACCCACTTTATCACTATTATCTAATAGCCCTTCCAAGGCAGCAACATGCGGAGATTCAAGGGCAAGAGCAGACTTTGCGGAACACAAACTTAGAGACAAACTCTCCCTGAGCCAGGAGTCACGAGTATCCAAAAGAAGGCAAATTAGGTCATCTTATATCAATAAAGGGCATATATTTCCAAAAATACATTATTAGTTTTAATATGCTAAACAATACACAAGAAAAACATAAAGATAATACACAAATCTACCTAATTAACAGACTTCTTGCTGGATAAAATAGGCGAAAATAAATAAGAATGCAAACAATCTGAATTATATAATTTAAAAGTTTTCTTTAGGAATTATTTACCAAACTTAATCTTCTATTAACAGAAAATGCACTTCCTTTTCAAGTGTCCAGATAACATTTACAAAATTCTGATCTTGTAGTATGTGGAAAAGAAAACCTTAATTCCTGAAAGAATAAATTACATATTGCATTCGCTGACCACAGTGAAATAAAACCAAAATTATTAATGCACAAACAAATAAAAATGCCAAATTCCTTCTTTTTAACCCAAAATTCTCTAAGTCAAACCATAAATTACAAATAAGAGCAAAATAGAGATATTTTCAGACATATGAAAAGGAAGAAAGGTCCCAAGGAGTTATATAGGAACACTGTTCAGAAAGCTGAGAGTTAACATAAGAAGACAGCTTAAAATCCAAGGAAACCAATAAAGAGAGAAATCCAGAATGACTGTTGGACAACAGACCTTGAAAGCAATTATTTTAAATTAGAACAGTTGGCTCCAAATAAACAGGAAATTATAAACCCCAAATATTTTGATTCAGTTTTGTTTAAAATTACCGGTGAAACCGTATGTCATGAAGCAAAATGGTATTTAAACTAGAACCATGAAAGCAGAAAAGACTGTTGACACAACCCTTTGTTTTACAGATGAAGAAAAAGGTTGAAAATTTTACACAGAGGAACAAAAAGCCATAACCAAGTGGGTGAAGTTTCCGTATAATTTAATTTATACTTATTTGTATCTTGTCATAAAGGAATTCAGTTTTTATCTTGTCTGTTTACCAAGAGGGAAAAAGAGTTTCCAATCATTTTCAAATAATCATCTCTCGTGGACTGTAACCTGTGACCTTGGGACTATGTATTATTATTGGAAACTGCACTTGTTGGAATGTTTTGTCCTTAAAATTTGAACTTGCTTAGCAATCTTATGATAATCAGTCTATCAACTATGTCTTTATGAATCTTGTTATAATTAATCTAACTAGTATAAAAACTGTAGACACTTTTGCAAATTAAAAAAAACACATTTTAAGATTTTCCTACATTTTGCCAACAAAGTAGATTTTATAGCAGATCCATTTTTAAAATACAAAGCAAAATCTTTTATAGCCCCCCCCCAAATTTATTGTCAAGAAGAAAGGAGGAGCGGATTCCAAGCAAAAGACAGAGTAACTAAGGACCTGAATAAAATTAGTGCATAGCGATAAAAGCATATGTTTTTTCTCCCCACAGGAAAGAAAACAAAAAAGGGCAGGTAGAAATTCAAGGAAAAGCACAATTGTACAAGAAGCTCTGGTTCAATTATGAAGTAAATTAAAATATGACCTAGCTGTGAACATTCACTACAATGCAAAAAAAGGTCAAACTTTGGACATGGATATTTATAATTTGATGAGATGGATATAACTTTGGTCACACAGAGAGGGAAATAAAATACTAGCACACTCCTTGGCTCTATGGTGAACAATATTTCCATGGTCATAATATTATATATAAACATATAAACCTTAGGTTCAAATTATAGAAAAAAAATGGTAAGGAAGTCACTCCAAAGTATAGTTACAGACTAAATTTAGAATTTAATTTTATTGCAAAATTTAAGATATAACTGATAAAGTACGGGAAATGAAAAGAAAGAAGAGCAGGGACTATTACTGTGCTTGTTTCATTTAGGAGCCATGAAGTATAAATTTAAGTATAATGTGTATACAAACTGATAAACTAATAAAAAAGAGTATAAAAAATTTAAATACATACGGCAGAAGAGAAGGAGGAGATGAATTGGGAGAGTAAGACTGACATGTATACATTACCATGTGTAAAACAGATAGCTAGTGGGAAGCTGCCGTACAGTACCCGGGAGTGCAACTCGGTGCTCTGTAATGACCTAGAGGGGTGGATGGGCGAGAGGGAGGTGGTAATGGAAGGGAGGTCCAAGAGTGAGAGGATATACTTATACATATAGCTGACTCACTTCATTGTACAGCAGAAACTCACACAACATTGTAAAACAATTAATACTCCAATAAAAGTTTTTAGAAAATAAAAATTGCAATAAAGTCCTCAGTCCAATATTTTGGTCCTCTATCATAATGGCACTGACCTTCCCTATATCAAAGTAGAGTCTGTTTGGGCTAAACACCATCCATAGCCACAGAGGTCCCAGACATCCTTTCTAAGCTCATTCTTAGGTATATATGGACAATCAAGGCTCACTAGAAGTCTGAGGAAAATCTGCATAATCAAAGAAAAAGGCCAAGAAGAAGTAGAAATGAACTCTGGACAAATGGAAAAATCTAAATAAATTAGGGAACTCTAATTTCAATCAGATCCTTGGTGTCAAAATAAGATTTTTTAAGTTTACTTTTTAATTGGAGGAAAATTGCTTTAAAAGATGGTGTTGGTTTCTGTTGTACAACAACACAAATCAGCCATAGTTATACATATATTCCCTCATTCCTGAGCCTCCCTCCCTTCCCCCCATCCCACCTCTTTGGGTCATTACAGAGTTCAAAATAATATTTCATCCTTAAAATGTTTAAATATGTAAATAAAAACAACCAGAGAAAAAGAGACCTCTTAAAATTAATAAGGTGAATGCAAAGATAAAGTTAAAATATAATGTTGAATAAATCCAGAAAAGCAGAACTAAAATATACAAATGCAGAATATATGGATGAAGGGGTAGAAGGAAGCTAAGGTATATAAAGAGTCAATCCAGACACACAGAAAATCAATCCAGAAAAAGAGATGAAGAAACTCAAAGAAGAGGAATTTATAAAGAATTAAGATTACTAAACTTCTGAGAGTTGAAGAGTAACATTATAAAGTAGGGAAATTCACCAAGTTCTGAGTAAGATGGAACAGGATAGAACAAGAGAGACCTACATGACATATGTCATTATGCATTTTCAAAATTCCAAGGTTAAAGGCAATATCCACAAAACTTCCAGAGAGAAATACTAAAGAGTGTTCACAGAAGGAGAAGAAAAAAAAAAAAAAATGATGCTAGCAAGAG
>NW_011494826.1:8755544-8757174 GCF_000754665.1 Bison bison bison | reverse complement strand
GATGCTAGCAGTATTCTCTTCTGCAAAGCATATCATCATGACACTGGAAAACCACCAAGAAAAAAATTCAGTCATCCCATAATACTGGCTGTCTGGTGAAACTTAGATACAAACAGCTAATTTGAAAGTTTGGTTTTCAATAAAACATAGAGGACAATCATGCTTACAGAGTAGAATGTAGTTATCTGACTTGATAATGTCTAAGTATAGTGGATACAAGTTGGAAGGTTGAATGTGGAAGGAATATGCAGGGCAGGGTAGGGAATAACATCCCCTTCATACAAAATAGGAGTCAAGAGATACTGTCAATAATAGATGGAGCAAGTAACAAATATTGAAGTAAAAATTCAAAATAAAGGAATTAAAATTTGTGACATAGCTATTATCAGGAAAGAGAAGGGGAAGATGAGGTTAAGTATAAAAGAACCAAATTCATATCTATTAGAGCAGGGAGTCAAGAGATCATGTCTAAAGTGGACCAAGTCAAGCAACAAAGATATAAATGTATTCCACGGAAGAATAGAGGTAACCACTGAAAAATTTTAAATAGTGGCTTCTGCAGAGCAGGACACAAAGCAAGGAACTGTGGCTTAGTTAGTTAGGTCAGTCGCTCAGTCGTGTCTGACTCTCTGTGACCCCATGAACCCAGCACACCAGGCCTCCCTGTCCATCACCAACTCCCGAAGTCCACCCAAACCCATGTCCATTGAGTCGGTGATGCCATCCAACCATCTCATCCTCTGTCGTCCCCTTCTCCTCCTGCCTTCAATCTTTCCCAGCATCAGAGTCTTCTCCAATGAGTCAGTTCTTCAAATCAGGTGGTCAAAGTATTGGAGTTTCAGCTTCAGCATTATCCTTCCAATGAATATTCAGGACTGATTTCCTTTTGGATGGATGGTGGGATCTCCTTGCTGTCCAAGGAACTCTCAAGAGTCTTCTCTAACACTACAGTTCAAAAGCATCAATTCTGCACTCAGCTTTATAGTCCAACTCTCACATCCATACATGACTACTGGAAAAACCATAGCTTTGACTAGATGGACCTTTGTTGGCAAAGTAATGTCTCTGCCTTTTAATATGCTGCCTGCTGCTGCTGCTAAGTCCCTTCAGTCGTGTCCGACTCTGTGCGACCCCATAGACGGCGGCCCAACAGGCTCCCCCATCGTGGGATTCTCCAGGCAAGGACACTGAGTGGGTTGCCATTTCCTTCTCCAATGCATGAAAGTGAAAAGTGAAAGTGAATTCACTCAGTCGTGTTCGACTCTTAGTGATCCCACGGACTGCAGCCCACCAGGCTCCTCTGTTCCTGGGATTTTCCAGGAAAGAGTACTGGAGTGGGGTGCCATTGCCTTCTCCAATATGCTGCTTAGGTTGGTCATAACTTTAATTAAGGGGGAAAGAGTATAAATTGGGATATAAAATATATAACTAATTAGGACCTACTATATAGCCCAGGAAACTCTACTCAATACTCTATAATGACCTATATGGGAAAAGAATCTAAAATATAGTATATATGTGTATAAATGATTCACTTCGCTGTACAACTGAAACTAACACAACATTGTAAGTCAACTATACCCCAATAATGGAGAAGGCAATGGCAAGCCACTCCAGTACTCTTGCCTAG
>NW_011494826.1:8754296-8755444 GCF_000754665.1 Bison bison bison | reverse complement strand
CATATCTGAGGTTATTGAGATTTCTCCCAGCAATCTTGATTCCAGCTTCTGCTTCCTCCAGCCCAGCGTTTCTCATGATGTACTCTGCATATAAGTTAAATAAGCAGGGTGACAATATACAGCCTTGACATACTCCTTTTCCTATTTGGAACCAGTCTGTTGTTTCATGTCCAGTTCTAACTGTTGCTTCATGATCTGCATACAGGTTTCTCAAGAGGCAGGTCAGGTGGTCTAGTATTCCCATCTGTTTCAGAATTTTCCACAGTTTATTGTGATCCACACAGTCAAAGGCTTTGGCATAGTCAGTAAAGCAGAAATAGATGTTTTTCTGGAACTCTCTTATTTTTTTGATGATCCAGTGGATATTGGCAATTTGATCTCTGGTTCCTCTGCCTTTTCTAAAACCAGCTTGAACATCTGGAAGTTCACGGTTCACATATTGCTGAAGCCTGGCTTGGAGAATTTTGAGCATTACATTACTAGCATGTGAGATGAGTGCAATTGTGCAATAGTTTGAGCATTCTTTGGCACTGGCTTTCTTTGGGACTGGAATGAAAACTGATCTTTTCCAGTCCTGTGGCCACTGCTGAGTTTTCCAAATTTGCTGGTATATTGAGTGCAACACTCTCACAGCATCATCTTTCAGGATTTGAAATAGCTCAACTGGAATTCCATCACCTCCACTAGCTTTGTTTGTCGTGATGCTTCCTAAGGCCCACTGGACTTTACATTCCAGGATGTCTCACTCTAGGTAGACTTTTTTTTGATCAACAGATAATGTTCTGTCTTCATACATTAAGAGACAGTAGTATAAAAATTATTTGGGTTTGGGGAAATCCTTAAAAGAATAGGCTGAATAACAGAAGTTTTTTGCCAGATATAAGACAGGAAAAGAGCTACTGGAAAGAAATAGACAGTACGATTCCTGGGGTTCACAAATAGATGAGAATAACTAGTGAGGAAATACTATGTCATATCTGAGTATCAGGTGGAATTTTCAGATGGTTTAATGGAGCTTTATTAGCCCTCCACTTAAGGCATCTCTGCATCCAACCTAACAATTCCTCAGTTAAGGGGGAAGTTCAGTTCAGTCACTCAGTTGTGTCCAACTCTTTGCGACCCCATGGACTGCAGCATGCCAGGCCTCC
>NW_011494826.1:8753542-8754196 GCF_000754665.1 Bison bison bison | reverse complement strand
CTCACATCCATACATGATCACTGGAAAAACCATAACCTTGACTAGATGGACCTTTGTTGGAAAAGTAATGTCTCTGCTTTTTAATATGCTGTCTAGGTTGGTCATAACTTTCCCTCCAAGGAGTAAGCGTCTTTTAATTTCATAGCTGCAATCACCATCTGCAGTAATTTTGGAGCCCAGAAAAATAAAGTCAGCCTCTGTTTCCACTGATTCCCCATCTATTTCCCAGGAAGTGATGGGACCAGATGCCATGATCTTGGTTTTCTGAATGTTGAGCTTTAAGCCAACTTTTTCACTCTCCTCTTTCACTTTCATCAAAAGGCTCTTTAGTTCTTCTTCTTTTTCTGCCATAAGAGTGGTGTCATCTGCATATCTGAGGTTATTGAGATTTCTCCCAGCAATCTTGATTCCAGCTTCTGCTTCCTCCAGCCCAGCGTTTCTCATGATGTACTCTGCATATAAGTTAAATAAGCAGGGTGACAATATACAGCCTTGACATACTCCTTTTCCTATTTGGAACCAGTCTGTTGTTTCATGTCCAGTTCTAACTGTTGCTTCATGATCTGCATACAGGTTTCTCAAGAGGCAGGTCAGGTGGTCTAGTATTCCCATCTGTTTCAGAATTTTCCACAGTTTATTGTGATCCACACAGTC
>NW_011494826.1:8751246-8753333 GCF_000754665.1 Bison bison bison | reverse complement strand
GGACGCGACTGAGCGACTTCACTTTCACGCAATGGAGAAGGAAATAGCAACCCACTCCAGTGTTCTTGCCTGGAGAATCCCAGGGACGGGGGAGCCTGGTGGGCTGCTGTCTACGGGGTCGCACACAGTCGGACACGACTGAAGCGACTTAGCAGCAGCATACCCCAATAAAAATTAATTTTTAAAAAAAGGTTCACAACAATTCAAGTGATTTCAAGGAGTTCATTGAACTTCATGGGCATGTCTGACATGGGTTTTAAAATTTTTTCAAGGGGAAGTAAAATTAATTTTTCAGATTAACTTGGATCACACCTTAATGAGGTCACTATGATTTGTGTTTTATTTCAAGAATAAAATGACAAATTTAATGTTACAAAGTGAAAGTGAAGTCACTCAGTCGTGTCCGACTCCTAGCAACCCCATGGACTGCAGCCCACCAGGCTCCTCTGTCCATGGGATTTTCCAGCCAAGAGTACTGTAGTGGGGTGCCATCACCTTCTCCAAACATGTTACAAAAGAAATCCACAAAAAGTCCTCTCCACATAGGCAAAATAACCTACATGAAAAGCTCTTCCCGAGGTCAGTGAGAGAAGACTGCAGAAATGTTGAGATGTGCGGTTATGACAAAGTTACAAATAGCTTTTTGAAAACATTTATAATATAATCTTATGTTTTGTCTGGAAAGGTAAATATGCCAAGAATGCCTAGGTAAATGATTTCTGCCTCACAGAGAAAGGATGCTATATATTTTAAAAATTATTCAAAACTCCCTTTGATTTAATATCATGCCTTGGTTTGGTGGATTTGTATAAGTTTATAGGAATCCCTAGCTAAGTGATCTTGGTTTATAATAGATTCTTGGGAGGCAATACTGACTTATACTGAGCAAGATTCTTCCAAATTCATACTCTCATTACAACATGAGATGTAGATAAACTGCACTTACCTAATGGGCTCACATTTTAAATATTTAGTTTGTGAACTAGATTCCTGCCAGAAGGTCAACTTATATATTTTGGAGGATAGAGAAAGCCTGTTTGAACAAACCTAGAACGTGTAAATTTGTTTGTCAATATACTCCAAATCTCCTCCAAATAATGGGAGTTTAAGAGCTTATGAATCAACTTGAACAGCTTGCTGATGATCATTTGACAGACTGTGTGGGAAATTGAGTTTACTTCAAATTTATGAACTGATGGAGCTATTCCTTAAAATGATTAACAATGAGTCATAGAAGAAACCAAGGGTCATTCTCAGGCACATGTGCCTAATGTCAGGTGTGGAGAGAGTGAGAACAGTTGTAGAAGAGGGAAAGGTCTCATGACAGTCTGTTAACTAATTTTCATTTCTAAAGTGAAGACACAGATTGGAAAAATTTGAAGGCAAACTTAGTACCTAAAACATCTCCAAAATGGGTGCTTTGTGAAAAGCCTAGGTCACAATCCCCCAAAGATTATTATTAATATAAGAAAGCAATAACTCAGAGGAAGCTGTAATAATATCACAATATGTTTACTTAATCTGGGGGACTTGGGATACAATATAAGTACAGGGAGCATAAGGTGGCTGTGCACATTGCTCTGATAATTGATGTTTTTACCTGAAAAACACATCGTATACACATTTCAAGGCCCAGATGTGAAACACTTAGAAAAATATGTAAAAAGTAACTGAAGTAAACGTAACAGTAGATGGTTAAATAGAAAAAAGATACAGAACCACTCTTTCAAAAATGATTTTGTAATTCAGTCAATGTTAATCATGTTTAAAAGGAGAACTTCATAAAATGAATGATATTTACTCAGAGTTCTTTCAACAATTATTTGTCCAGCAAATGCTGATTGAACATTGGCCATGTGCAGAGACTGTGTTAAGCACCTTAAAAGCATCTCACTCCAGCATCACAAGAATCCCATGAGAGAAGTAAGTATTGTTATTTTTCATATCCTATAGATAAAGAAACCAAATAAAGAGAGCATAAAAATCTGTCCAAGTTCACACAGCCCAGCTGGTGGAACAGGGAATCGAATCCATGTATTTGGACTAAGAACAGAAGGGTTGACTGCTAAGTTGAAAAAAAAAAAAAA
>NW_011494826.1:8732954-8751146 GCF_000754665.1 Bison bison bison | reverse complement strand
CTGCTAAGTTAAAAAAAAAAAAAAATCAGGTAAAATTCAGTCTATCCAATGATTCAGAGTGTTAGAAACTGGAATAAATATAATATTAAATTTTCTATTTCAAAAATTCTGTATTTTTAAACAAAAAAAACAATTTTTATTTTAAAATTTTCTGTTAATAAACATTCTGGGTTAATTCTACCTATGGTATAAAATGATCCAATGTTGCTTCTTCCCCTTATTACAAGGAGGTATACCTAAGAAATATCAATCTGTTCATAGCTATTGTTACTATTTCTGCATTTCTGTACCTATCAAGCGCACAGTGTTTAGCCTTAAAATCAGACCCTACAGAGAACAAATATACACATAAAAGAAGTCTATAAAATAAAAGAAGACTAATATTGTCACCCTGCTTATTTAACTTATATGCAGAGTACATCATGAGAAATGCTGGGCTGGAGGAAGCACAGGCTGGAATCAAGTATCAATAACCTCAGATATGCAGATGACACCACCCTTATGGCAGAAAGTGAAGAAGAACTAAAGAGCCTCTTGATGAAAGTGAAAGTGGAGAGTGAAAAAGTTGGCTTAAAGCTCAACATTCAGAAAACTAAGATCATGGCATCCGGTCCCATCACTTCATGGGAAATAGATGGGGAAACAGTGGCTGACTTTTTTTTGGGGGGGGGCTCCAAAATCACTGCAGATGGTGATTGCAGCCATGAAATTAAAAGGCGCTTACTCCTTGGAAGGAAAGTTATGACCAACCTAGACAGCATATTAAAAAGCAGAGACATTATTTTGCAACAAAGGTCTATCTAGTCAAGGTTATGGTTTTTCCAGTGGTCATGTATGGGTGTGAGAGTTGGACTATCAAGAAATCTGAGCACTGAAGAATTGATGCTTTTGAACTGTGGTGTTGGAGAAGACTCTTGAGAATCCATGGACTGCAAGGAGATCCAACCAGTCCATCCTAAAGGAGATCAGTCCTGGGTGTTCATTGGAAGGACTGATGCTGAAGCTGAAACTCCAATACTTTGGCCACATGATGCAAAGAGCTGACTTATTTGAAAAGACCCTGATGCTGGGAAAGACTGAGGGCCGCAGGAGATGGGGACGACAAAGGATAAGATGATTGGATGGCATCACCAACTCGAAGCACATGGGTTTGGGTGGACTCCGGGAGTTGGTGATGGACAGGGAGGCCTGGAGTGCTTCGGTTCATGGGATCGTAAAGAGTCAGACATGACTGAGCGACTGAACTGACTGAATATATATAAAATGAGTAGAAATTACACCAGGAATAATTGTCTAAATGATTCTGTCTAAACAAAGGGTGAATGCTCTGGACGTGAACAGCTCTTGTTATGCTCAGTCACTAAGTCGTGTCCAAATCTTTGCAACCCCATGGACTGTAGCCCTGCAGGTTCTTACATCATGGAATTCTCCAGGCAAGAATACTGGAGTGGGTTGCCATTTCCTTCTCCAGAGGATCTTCCCAACCTAGAGATTGAACCCAAGTCTCCTGGACTGTTGGGTGGATTCTTTACCTCTGAACCACCTAGAAGTTGCATTGGGAATAACTGTCTAAAGGATTCTATCCAAACAATTGGTGAATGCTCTGGAAGTGAACTGCTCTTGTTATAAAACAGCAATTCCAAAAGTGTGGTCCAAGAAAACCTGGAGATCCCCAGGACCCTTTCAACAAGTCCTTAAGATCAAAACCATTTTTATAATAGTGTTTTATCTCGTTCTGTCATGAGTATACACAGGCATTTTCCACCATCATGTACTCGGAATGTAAACTCCTAACTTTTTTCACCACAGCTAGATGGCCTGGAATCACTGCTCAGAATTTCAAAGTTCATGAAAATGTCCCTGTTCAGCTCTGCACATAGACTTTTGAAATCTGAGATGGTACAAGCTCCTACCTTCCACAACAGTGGTACTCCAATTTGAGCATCCATCAGAATCACCAGGAGAGCTGGTTGAAGCACTCATTGTTGGGTCCACCCCCAGATATCCTAGTTCCATAGGTTTGGAGTGAGTGCTGAGAAGCACCCTTCTCAGCTGTAGATTCTGACCCCTGTCCAGTTGACTGGGTTTCTTAGGATAAAAATCAGTGTGTGACATATGCTACCCTTTTCAATTGCTTGTCTGTCTTCATACCTTGCTCTTTAAAGACTTTCTACCTGGGTTAACTGCTCTCAGGTAAGTACTCATGAAAAACCTTTCTAACATTTGGCTTTAAAGCTTCTTCCTAGATATTCACATTCCGAAAATATCTGTTGAAGGCGGGAATTTTAGTCTCAAAATGATTCATCAGAACCACACAGTTATGCTGGTGGAGCCCGTGGAGCACAAGAAAGTATCTGAGAGGCTCACTCAATACTGTTTCAGTCAGTAAGAGAAGTTCAGTGTTTAAATAAAAATATTATCTGTAATTGCTAAGAACAGGCCTTTCAAGACAATCTAAGGCGTGCGCTGCACCCACTAGAATTCCATGACACTGGAGGAGACTTTGAGGGCCTGTTGTCCCAACAGGATGCTTTCCAGTATCCTGGCAGAATTAGGAAGGCTCCCTGAGCTGCCCTCCAGACAGGAACGCACACAAAGAAAGTCTTCATCTGAAATCCTAAGCAAATAAAAATCAAGTGATGAAAGTGGAACACTAAATTTTAGAATTGGCAAGTAGCAACATTTTGCAATCTTGAAGATATTACTTAAGAAGTGAAATCTACAAAACTGCAAATCTGACAACTCCCCAAAGATGAAGATTGTACCCGGAAAAAGATCTAAAATGTAATTATTTAACTCAGGTTAATAGAGCCTACTCACTGGAAAAGACTCTGATGCTGGGAAAGATTGAAGGCAGGAAGAGAAGGGGATGACAGAGGATGAGATGGTTAGATGGCATCACCAACTCAATGGACATGAGTTTGAGCAAGCTCTGGGAGATGGTGATGGACAAGGAAGCCTGGCATGCTGCAGTCCATGGGGTTGCAAAGAGTCAGACACAACTGAGTGACTGAACAACAAAAGTCTTATATGACCAAATCCTGTGCGGGTTGGGGAGAGAAAAATAATCTGTAGAAAAGAGAGATTTATCTTGTTCAAGGGACATTTTAACACTTCTTCAAATGGGCTGTAGTTAAGAGCCATTTCCCTTGTGTCTTTCCTTCGGTATTTAGCATTTCTATCCAGAGAGCTTCTTTCCCTAAAGAATATCAGGTTCTATGAAGCTGTTAGCATTGATGCAAAGACATTTTATCTGCTTGCTTTATATTTATCTTTTCTCAGACCTGGGATTCTCAACTGTTTCTAAACCAAGAACTGCACAAGAACTGTTTTCAAGGCCACTCATGCCTTGACAATTTAATTCATACAAACTTTTTTCAGCAGGAGAGAGTAGGGTGCCTATTTCATACAATGTACCACATTAAATGTTTTGGTGAAAGAGGAAAATGAACCTGATATGGATTCTTCCCCCAAAGAGACTTATATATGGCATGGTTGAAGAAATAAAATTACCTACATTAATTACCATGATATAGAGATGACCGTGATAGCTACAAAGAAGGGCAGTGCAAGGAGAGTTGAGCAGTGGAGTGGAGGTCAGGAAAGGCTTTGAGGAAGAGGGGCTATTTGAGCTTTGAGGAATAGGCAGGATTTAGACACAAAGAGATGGAGAAGAGCAGCTTTATTCAATCTGTCTGCACAACAGTATGTATGTGCATCACAAACTAGTTCACTACCCAGAATCAACTCTCTGTGAGTCAGGTCATCTCACTCTCATAGCCATCTCCCCAAAAACATCTTTTGGGAGTTTCAGCAACATCCTTGTCTAGACATATCTTTAGAGTTGTTTTCTCTCTCCCTGGATATTCAGTTTCTTAGTGTGCAGCCCAATGCTCCAGAGCATACATACATGTTTGTGCTTTGTCTGGAATGAATTCTTGAAAAGAGCCTTGCTGAGATTTATATTATTTGTATACCAGTGGTTCCTTTGAGATTGGAAAGACTCTACAGATGTGGCTGTCTCTAGACTTGTTTTGGAGAATAACAGAGACAGCATCCCAGTGTAAATTTCATATCCTCAGGTTTGTCTCAGCAATGCATTTCCAGTCATATGGTCTGAATGTTTCAGTCATAGAGGAAAGACACAGGAATAAAAATTTTAAAAAAAAGGGGGGGGACAGATTTCTTTTTTAAAGAGGAAGAAGAAAGGAGAAAAAAATCCCAAATGCAACAAAATGAAGGAGCAAGTTATTTGGAAATGGAGGAAATACAAAAGGGGGCAAGGGAGACAAGGAGAGGGGAGATAGGGTTGGGTGACAAGGAGTCTTCTTAAAACAGCGCAGCCCCTTCTGCCTGTTCCTGCTGTGGAAAGTGCCATGGAGTTTGCTCCCCCATGAGCACACCCATTATCAGGATTCCAAAGCATCTGTATAGCCCAGCCTTTGGTATTCCCCTCCTTGTGGGACAGAGCAAAGACAGACAGAATGCCTGGACTGGAGGAGGCGATGCATGCCAGAGAGGCCTATGAGGACTGGAGGAAACAGACCACACTGCCCCCAGAGCCAGACACCTGTGTAAACTGCAGGAAGCTTAGAGGAGCCCAGCTGAGCTGATGGCGTCTCCACATGCACAGGGCTGCAGGAGGCAAAGCCACATGGACACAAAGGCAGGCAGGAGTGTGTGTGTGTGTGTGCGCATGTGCAGACACACACATACACACACACACAGAGTCAGGGAAATGAACAGAGGCAGACTGATCTGGAAAGCAGCAGGGAAACACTGAGAGGGAAAAAGAAATATTAAAACAAGGGAAATTATCCTCAAAAAAAGTGGCTAAAGGACTATGACTGACCAGTTCTAAATGCACTTATATTGCATTTTCATAGAAATTTATTTGCCAAAAAATATAAATAACAGCTTTCAGTGAGTTGAGTACCCAGTTAATTTAACTTCAAAAGTTGTTCAATATGTAGTTAGAGAGGAGATCACATAACAAAGAACACGTAGGTGCTTTGTAAAATCCATGTGCCCAGGCCTCATCCCAGCCCTACTGAATCAGAATTTCCAGGCCTGAGGGCTAAACCATGGGGTTACTGATACCTACTCGTGTCGAAGACCACTTGAGAGGTGAAGAGTAGCTCGCATTTCACTGAGAGGAACACAGAGCCTATCTCTGGGAAATGAAACTGTTTACTTGCTCTGTGTTTTCAACAGAATACCTCCCATGCACACCTGAACACAGAGAGGGAAACATCGATAAAGATCTTGAAATCTGAATTCTTAGGAAAACAATATACAATAAAAGTTAACACCAAGGACATTCACAAATGTTCTAATCTGAGGGTGTAGTACTTCTTACTCAAGCATAATTATTCTCATATTTTTGGTACCCATGAGTATAGTGAAAGCTAGTGCTTCCCAAACTATGTTCCCAGAATGATAATCCCCCAGGAGACTTTTTGGAGAAGAAAGTTCAAGGAGATTGAGAATTGATACATATTTGTCCCCAGCAGCCACATATACACCAACCACTACAACCCAATGAATATCAGGGTTATTTATAAAACCTATTCTAATTTATTTTAAAAAGTGTTTTCCAAACTGTGACCACAAAGCCAGTTTTCAATATAATGCCTATGAGTATCATGAGAAGCTAGTAATATTGGGTGGACTAAAAGGATCATTTGGATTTTTCCATGAGATGTAACAGAAAAACCTGAATGAACTTTTTGGCCAACCCAGTACAAGAACCTACTTTTAAAAAGCACTAGAATCTTATATCAGAGAAGGCAATGGCACCCCACTCCAGTACTCTTGCCTGGAAAATCCCATGGACGGAGGAGCCTGGTAGGCTGCAGTCCATGGGGTCACTAAGAGTCAGACACGACTGAGCGACTTCACTTTCACTTTTCACTTTCATGCATTGGAGAAGGAAATGGCAACCTGTTCCAGTGTTCTTGCCTGGAGAATCCCAGGGACAGTGGAGCCTGATGGGCTGCCGTCTATGGGGTCGCACACAGTCGGACACGACTGAAACAACTTAGCAGCAGCAGCAGAATCTTATATAAATTACCTGGTTACCAATCACAACTTCATTAAAAAAAAAAAAGAGGCAAAGCCAGTGATTTTCAGCATAGGAGCAACACAAACTAATGTCAAAAGCACACATACTGACTGGCATTCGGTATTTCCTAAGTTCCTAAAATACTTTAGATGAAGACTAAACTATGTTTTGATACACAAAAAAATCACAAACAAAAACCTTTTTGAGGAATTTGGGCTAACCGCAGCTCATGGGCCCATCAGACTGGAGAACACTTCTGGCTAATCCATAATCTAGGGAAGTAATAAACTGGATGGGCCTCTTCTTAGCTGGCCAGGATGCCCTGACATTTGGTTGCAATATAGGGTGGAATCTCATCCCATATGCTCCCAACCCCTTCACTCTGCAGCTCATCTCGGTCCCTCGCTCAGAGCCAGCACATGAGAAGGATAACCAGAAGTAGATGAACTTAACTATTGGTGAAAACACTAGGTTGATTCATAACTGCATAATTCACCAGCTCACACACATATGTTACATAAGCAACGCTAGTTTGATCGAAAGGCCTTCAGAGAACCCTAAGGCAAATCTGCTTTCACAAAGGAACACAGGATGTGAGACAAAAATCTCATGAGGGGAATTGGGAAGATGGAAAGTTAGCAATAAAGGTAAGAATATACAAACTTTAATTTCTAAACCTAATGAGCCTAGAGGATAAAAACTTCATATGACATTTCAGAGTGGCATACATAATTGGTACTATAAAATGAACCAATAAAATAATTTTTAAAAGGCGGGCTTTTTTATCATAGAGGATGGCTTTTAGACATAGTTTTGGAGCAAATGGTTGCTAGGAAATAAGACAGAATGAGGAAACAGACTGTAAGTGATATTTGGGGTGTGTGCGCGATAGGGTGGGGTGGGCAAGATGATCTAATGTAACAAAATGTAACTAAATACATTCTTGTCTGTGGTTGGTTTGGCATCCATTTTAAGTCTTTATTTTGAAATTTCCAAAGCACACCTAACTTGGTTTTAGAATGTGAAACCTGATAGGCATTCTTTTAAAACACAGCGTCCACACGGCAGATGACGGTGGCTAGAGAGAACAACTCAGCAAGAAAATAATGAAAAATTCCATTTTATGGTTTATCAGGTCAAGATTTTGTTCATTTAGTCTCAATTTCCTTTTTAATAGAAACAGGTGTGGTTTTATTCTAAAGTAAAAATATCAAATCATCTCCTGAGTGACAATGTTATATACTATTGCTTGTTGATTCCCACTGCCTTCTTTCTCCTAAACCTCTTCCCTGTCTTACCCCTGAATATTTCAACATAGAATCAATCCAATAGCTAGGGGGATCAGTGCAGGCAGCTGGCTCCCCTGGGTGCTAAGAAAAATAGCAACTCCACCACTGCTACCATCTCAGTGACAGAAATAAAATGCTGTTTCTTGGGGCATTCTTCATCCTTTATCAGGGCTTCATTGAGTCTCAGCAGAATCTTTGTTAAAGATAAAAAAGTTATTATTACTTTTGAATTGATTAGGTTACTCTCTCAGAAGAATGAGAGTACATATTGGATAAAGGTATTTATTGATTTGGATATTTATTTGGGAAATGTTATTAATTGTAAAAAGCAGATCATAAAGTATAGGATGACCTTGTTTTGTTAAAACAAATATTCTCTTTTATAATGAAAAATGTATTGCAGGTAAAAAAAAAAAGTCGCTTCAGTCGTGTCTGACTCTGCAACCCCATAGACAGTAGCCCACCAGGCTCCCCCGTCCCTGGGATTCTCCAGGCAAGAACACTGGAGTGGGTTGCCATTTCCTTCTCCAATGCATGAAAGTGAAAAGAGAAAGTGAAGTTGCTCTGTCATGTCTGACTCTTAGCAACCCCATGGGAGCTAACTGCAGCCCACCAGGCTCCTCTGTTCATGGGATTTTCCAGGCAAGAGTACTGGAGTGGGGTGCCATTTGTATTGCAGGTAACAGGCTACTAAAATGATGGTCTCAATGTATCAGTTTGATTGAGTCATTAATAGGATAGATTCAGAATGAGTATGAGACAGTGGTGGTTTAGTCACTAAGTCATGTCTGACTCCTGCGACCCCATGGACTGTAGCCTGAGAGGCTCCTCTGTCCATGGGATTTCCCAGGCAAGAATACTGGAGTGGGTTGCTATTTCCTTCTCCAAGGTGATATGAGACTGTGCTGTGTGCTGTGCTTAGTCGCTTCAGTCATGTCCAATTCTCTGCAACCCCATGGACTATAGCCTACCAGGCTCCTCTGTTCATGGGGATTCTCCAGGCAAGCATACTGGAGTAGGTTGCCATGCCCTCCTCCAGGGGATCTTCCAAACCCAAGGATCGAATCCAGGTCTCCCACATTGCAGGTGGATTCTTTATCATCTGAGACACCAGGGAGTATGAGACAGGCCTCTATAATTTATTTTTTTTGTTTATTTTTAGTTGAATGCTAACAATGTTGTGTTGGTTTCTGCCATATAACAACATGAATCAGCCATAAGTATACATAAGGCTCCCTTTTGAGTCTCCTTCCCACCTCACCCCCATCCCACCACTCCAGGTCATCACAGAGCTGGGTTGAGTTCCCTGTGTTATACAGCCTATAATTTCTTACTTTAGTTCCAATTTTACAATTCTAGGTCATTTGCTAAAGGACTTTTCATTCACTTTGAGAACATGATGAGGTCAGGATAGTGAAGGGGGTTTGCAGGAAGACCACCACTGAAAAGAGTAGCTGCTGTGCTCCCCCAGCCCCAAAGCAAGAGAGTTGGAAGCGCCACCTTTTCCTCCTCCAGTCTTATGAGGATGGGCTTCCATGGGATCACTCAGAGAGCTCTGAATATATTATTTATCTTTGGGGAACACAGATGACTGGTAACTAGCACACACTAAGGGTACTAAAACATCCTGTAGCAATGGGATGGAGACAGCACCTTGGAATTAGTCTGCCATCCTAGAGTTTGTTAAAGGAAAAGATGCATGAGTATTTCTCACAGACCAGAGAGCAGGCTAACAAAGGGTTACCTTGGGTCCCTTAAAATAAAAGTATCTAGAAGAGCAGAGAAACTCTACCAAGACACTGAAGACAGATAACAGTTGGATTCTGAGAAGCTGTGGAAGTAGTTGCAAATAACCATCCCAAATAGAATTATGTGTGGTCCTCAGTGGTGAGAATCTCTAGCAAAACAACCAAAAAGGAGTCAGATTTACCTAGGATGATCAAACTAGAAAATTTTGGAGAGTGAGAATGGAAGCTATTAATATTTATTCTTGGACAATAAATATAAGCCAACACTGACCCAAGCAAACAGTAAAGGACTGTTATCTTAATTTTTATTATCTGCCACTCAGCCTCATGCCAATGATAACAGCACTTGCTATTTAAAATTGTGCTCTTTCTTCCTTGACTAGACTATGCAGGGATGAGAAATCTTATGAGAAAAAGATATACTAGAAGCAAGAAAAGAGAAGAGGACTATATTCCCCTTTCTAAGAAATTAGTGTTCTGTTATTTACTTTTGAAATTTAAGTGAGTTTTAAGATAGTCTTTTATTGCTGATTTTTCATTTTACTGCAGTGTATCTCAAGAATACAGTCTGTACGATACTGATTTATTGATGCTTTTCAATGGTTTAACACATGTTTACTTCTGTAAATGCTGCATGTATGCTTAAAAACTAGTATTATCCATTTTCTGGGATAGAATTCCATATATATGATATAGTACAGTACAATATAATATTAGCTCACACTTATTAATTGTATTTTTGGGGGCCTTCAAAAAGTTGCGCTTATTTTTTATCTGCCTTGACCTACTGTTTCCTAAAAAGTATATTTTAAAACTTTCAGCTAAAAATACTCATTGCTTTCTCTGCAGTTCTTTCATTTGCTGCTTGGTATACTTTGAGAAGGCAATGGCACCCCACTCCAGTACTCTTGCTTGGAAAATCCCATGGACGGAGGAGCCTGTTAGGCTGTAATCCATGGGGTTGCTAAGAGTCGGACACGACTGAGTGACTTCACTTTCACTTTTCACTTTCATGCATTGGAGAAGGAAATGGTGGCCCACTCCAGCGTTCTTGCCTGGAGAATCCCAGGGACAGGGGAGCCTGGTGGGCTGCCGTCTATGGGGTCACACAGAGTCGGACATGACTGAAGTGACTTAGCATAGCAAAGCATACTTTGAGACTATATTCTTGGAACATATGCATTAGTGATAGCTCTAGCATACAGAAAATCTTAAAAAGCAGCCAGGAAAAAACACTATGTTCTTTCAAAGGAATAATTAATAGACTGACAAATAACTTTTCAACAACAAGAATGGAAGTCATAAGTTGAATATATTCAAAATACTAAAAAATAAAGAACTTAGAATTTTATTTCCAATGGAATTATCTTTCAAGATGAGGAAACAGATAAATGAATAGTAAAAGATGAAAACAGAGTTTGATGCCAACATTTCGTAAATAGAGGAAATTTTAAAGATGTATCTTAAGCAGAATGACAATGCTTCTAGATAGAAGGCTTTAGATGAAAGAAAAAAATAAATAGCAAAGAAAGTCTTAAATATATACGTGAACTGAAACAACTATTGGGAATATAAAATAGTAGAAATAGTATCATGTAGGTTACGAAAAAGATGATACTAAAACATTTTATTACAACAGTATTCAACATTTACTATTAGAAGATAAAACATCATCAGGAATAAAATATTACATGATTCTTGTATTCTTCAGAAGGACACTAAAGTTATTGCTAAATTAAGTCTTTTATAAGTTAAAAGTGAAGGTTAGACGTTTTTAGGATAACCGATTAAAGGATAGAAATATAAAATATCTTCTCTAAATTAGTAGAGAAAAGGATTGAGAAAAAAACAATCATCCAAAAGAAGGCAAAAGAGGTAAGAGGTGAAAAAATTAGAAGAGAAAAGGAAGATGGAGAGAAAAAAATAAGATAACAGAAATTTGAAATGCATCAAAGTTTAAGAAGGAAGAAATTAGAAGGCTAACAAGAAATCAATAAAATTGAAAGAAGAAAAACAACGGTTAAAAAATCAAATCAAATAGCTGTTTCTTTGAAAAGGTAAAGTTGATAGACTACTGATAAGACTGACAAAGAAGAAAAAAAAAAAACAGGGAGAAAGAAGACATATTTATAAAGCTCAGAAATGAAACAGGTCATCACTAGAGATGCTGATACGGAAATACTATGAACAAGTCTATAAAAAAATTTTAAATAACATGTGCCAATTGCTAGAAAAGTACCAACTATCATAACTTGCCAATAAGAAATAAACCCATAACTTTTAAATAAATTGAGTTCATAATTTTAAAACTGCCAAAAAAGAAATCTCCAGGTCCAGAGGGTTTCTACTCAATGTCTAAATAATAATTAACATCAAATCTACACAATTTCTTCCAGAAAATAAAAGAGAAGGAGTTCTTCTAAATTCATTCAATGAATTCTGTATTATAATACATTGATTTCAAAATCAGACGAAGATGGTACAAAAACAAAACTACCGACCAGTATCCCTCCTGAGTATAGATGCCAAAGTTCTTAAAATATTACTAAAGAGAATTGAGCAATGTATGAAAAGAATCATACACCAATAATACCAAATGGGCTTCCCAGGTGGTACTAGTGGTAAAGAACCTGCCTGCCAATGCAGGAGACACAGGAGACAGAATTTCGATCCCTGGGTGGGAAAGATCCCCTGGAGAAGGAAACAGCAACCCACTCTGGTATTCTTGCCTGGAGAATCCCAGGACAGAGGAGCCTGGCAGGCTATGGTCCATAGGGTCACAAAGAGTCAGACATGACTGAAGCGACTTCGCATGCAGGCAGGCAATTCCAAAGGGAATTGGTATTGCCTGGAATGCAAGGCTGGTTCAGTGTTTGAATAGCCATCAGTATGAACTGGCTAAAGAAGGAAACTCCCATGATAATGTCAGTGAAGAAAATGCATTTGACAAATTCAAATTCACCTATTCACACTAAAACTTTTCAGAAAAAAGAAAAAAAAAGAATAGATGGAACATCCTCAATTTGAGAAAGAGCGTCTACCCAAAACTTATACAACTATGTTATATTTAATGGTGCAAGACTGAATGCTTTTCCTTGGAGAAGCTCGTTTTCTTGGCTCACAACTGCAGCTCTTCCATGGGCAGCAGAAGCCCTGAGGTGGTCGAAGTGCACTAAGATTTGAGCTTTGGAAGCTAACCAAGCAGACTGCTTGCAGATCCTTGGGTGGGAAAGTGCCCATGAAGAGCTGACCACTAAGGCTGCGGGAAAATAGCCCCCTCTACGGCAGGGCAAGAAAATCTCACTGCGGCAGGTAACTACCAGAAATCAACTGAGTTTCTGATCTGGAAGCTGCTTTTCCAGACAGAGGTGGTTGAGGGAAATCACCCAGGATTTCAAAACTGACTGGAGGTTTCTGAGTGCTGCCACAGGTGAGCTTCAGGAGGCTGGTGACATGTACATGGTGGGCTTACTTGAAGATCCTAATCTGTGCCATCCATGCTGAAAGAGTCATCATTAGGCACAAACACATCCAGCTGGTATGGAGAGAGAGCTTAAGTGAAGGCATTTTTTTTTTCATGGTGTTTGTATTCTGTAAAATACTTTGGCTGTGTTTTTTATCTGTAAAATAATTTGTGACTTTTTTGTAAGAAATTTTTTTTATAACATGCTGCATTTGTACTGAAGTTATTCCACCTTTCACCTGGGATGAATGTGGAAAACGTTCACAGACCTCAGTGATGTGAGCTCTACTCAGGAGCGACAAGTTGCTAACTAACACCAGAAGGTTTGGTGCTATTTTTTGCTTCTCATGATGCAGATTTCTCTTTATGTTGACAACTTATTGGGTGGCTATTAAGGTACTTCAATTGATTAATGTGTACAGGGGCCATTTGCAGTAAAACTGATTATGACTTGAAAAAATACTGAAAAATTATTAGTAAATTATTTCAAAAAGACTTTTACTTTAAAAGGGTAGCATCCAGAATCAAAAATAAGGAATTATCTTCCTAAAGCTTTCTTTAAAAAAATTTTACCAGTGGGGAAAAATATATGATTGGAGTAACTCATTTTTCACTGATGTTTTCTTCTTTACTTCATATTTCCCATACTCTTCTTAGATCTGTGATCAAAGTTCATTTGCAGTCTATAAGCTTGTTACTTTAGAGTTTGTCTTCTTCATGACTTTAACAAAACTTTTTATTTTCAAATAATTACAGAGTCACAAGAAATTGTAAAGACAGCACAGAGAAGTCCCCTGTATTGCATAGCACAATAGGAAAAACAGGAACTTGGAACTGTTACATCTAAGTATATAGTTCTAGGAGTTTTATCATGTGTGCAGATTTGTATAACCACTGCCACAATCAAGATACAGGACTAATCAATATTACACCATGATAAAGATCTTATCACATCTCTTTCTTCCTCTCCTTCTACCATGCCTAACCCAGGCCCCACTAATAGCTTTTCCATCTCTATAATTTTGTTATTTTGAGAATGTTATATAAATAGAATCAAATAATATGTAATCTTTTGAGATTGTCTTTTTTCATTCAGCATAGTGACTTTGAGATCCATCCACGTGATTGCAAATATTAGTAGTTTGCTCCTTTTTTATTGCTGAAGAATACTAATATTTACCCAAGTTATATATTCTAGAAAATAGTTCTTTTTAGGGGGCAAGTAATTGAAGAAAAAGCTTGTGTAGTATACTTCTGTGCACAAAATGTTAGTAATATTAATAAATGTGATACTTCTGTATATTTATGTATATCAGTTTTAGGACATGCAGACAGTGCCACAAGTCTTCTTTTAAGTGTGACAGGCTCAGAGATTAATGATGAATTCAACTCTGCATCTGCTTTACTTGGCTGCCAAGAGATTTCTGGGTGTCGCACAGCAAACTTAGTGAATCTGATTGAAGAAATATTTATAGAGTGAATCAGTCAGCTGAGAAAAAGATTATGTAATTATCTCTGACACTAAAACAAACATGGTGAAAGCCATGAGTGATTTAAGAAGGAACCCCAAGCATAGGATGCTGTGTTCTCACCCTTTATTGGTGTCCATTTTTGGCTGCTTAAGGGAGGACAGTAAAACTCGTTCCTGATATTTCATCTTGGCTGAAAGGGAATGGCCCCAGATTTGACTTTAAACATACTGATTCATGTAATAGAAACTTCAGTAGAATTTCAGGAATTGTGATAAGAAATTCAGAAATGTGATAGGAAAATTGGTCCTTAAGGTAGAAGTTAGTTTCTGTTAGTGTTTGAGTCTTTCATCATATTAAATTTCTATATCTTTGTTTGTTCTCCACTTTTCAGCCTAAGAGCATTGTAAACATTTGTCACTTATAATGAATTGCATGCGGGGAGGTGGGGGGGAGAGCATAGGCAGAAGCAGTCCTGAGCGAGTGTGTAAACTCTAAATTAATAACAGCCCTTAATCTATTACAGAAAATTGATGTTCTCTAAAGCAGTGTTTTAAAGTGGGGCACATTTACTCAGTCAGAATGGCCTAATGGACAGAAGACTGGCAAAAGATTCTACTTGTCTACAGCTCTTCCAGGGCCCACCTCTAAACCAGCTATGGGACCATGTATATCATATAACTCCTTTAGACCTCAATTTTTTTTCACCTGTGAAATGATGCTGCTACATAACATCAATGATCCTCATAAATTGCCAAGGGTCATTTATTCAAGAATTAAATCATCAAGGGTTATTATTCAAACTTCTTAAAAAGCAATATGGTAGTGGGGATGGGAATAGAAATTTTGAGGGGAATAATGAAAGTCCAGGCTAGCCCCTGTGGAGAAAGAAAGAGTAAGTCAGCCAGAGATGTGTGCAAGGATGGACCTGGGTTGCTTGGGTGCCAGCTGAGTGTGGGATTCTTTGGTCTTCATCTTCATGAAGGTGTGGGTTCCCTGCAACAGCTCTTGGCAAATAATTTTTTTATATGACATGTCTACTATGTTTTAGTGGCCAAAGAGCCAATATTAGATGAACAAATGAAAAGATTATTAGATTATGGGGTTGAGATCTTAGGCTCATTATCTCTCAATTATGTTTCAACCTAGGATCCTATAATCCTGTGATGCACAAGAATGCAGGTGAAAAGGGTTAAGGGAACAGATAAAAGAGAAATTAATTTTACATCAGAAGAATCAAGGAGGCTTGATGAAGGCAGGATCTGAGCCTAGATGTGTGCATGCCATCTGATGGACTGCTCTGATTGTGTGTATCACAATCCAGAGTCCAAGAAATAATTTCAGAAGCATGACAATAATTTCGGAAGCATGACAACAAACTCTTGGAGAATAGCATGTTATCTTTACTGTAGGTTTTCTTAGATGGAGGGGCCGAAAGTTTCACAAAGTTCTTCACTGATAAGCTTCTGAAATTTGTTTCAGAAGTTTGACACAGAATTTTCTCTCTAAATCTTCCACTCACAACAGATATAAGAACTTTTCTCCATCTCTCATCTGCATAGTACTCTCTCCACACCACCATTCTCCTGCCCTGCCATCCAGGTGGAGAGGACCTCCACCCCTTCCCTGAAGCTGTGCAGGTCCCTCCATGAGCACCCACGGATCCAACAAAGGCCTCCCCTGGGTCCTCAATTTTCCCCACAGGGAACATGCACAGGGCTCTTGGGACACAGGCTTCATTTCTCACCCTGACCACTTTCCTCCTGAAATATTCTTGAGAAGAATGCCTGGTGAAAAACTCTATCTCAATACAGTTAAAATCTTGAAAAGTGTTGTGAAAGTGCTAGTTGATCAGTCGTGTCTGACTCTTTGCAACCCCATGAACTGTAGCCCGCTAGGCTCCTCGGTCCATGGGATTTTCCAGGCAAGAATACTGGAGTGGGTTGCCATTCCCTTCTCCAGAGGATCTTCTCAACCCAGGGATCAAACCCTGGTCTCCTACATGGCAGGTGAATTCTTTACCATCTGAGCCATCAGGGAAAAGTGAAAGTGAAAGAAAAGTGAAGTTGCTCAGTCATGTCCAACTTTTTGCGACCCCATGGACTGTAGCCTACCAGGCTCCTCGGTCCATGGGATTTTCCAAGCAAGAATACTGGAGTGGGTTGCCATTTCCTTCTCCAGGAAATCAGGGAAGCAAGAGTCATATAAGTGCAGTTGCTTGAAACTAAAATTAAAATGTAAGTTGCATACAGAAATATACATAATCTGTTGGTAATCTGGTAGAGGGGATAGTTGGATAGACTCCGGTAGTTTCCCTTCTCTGCTGGCTCTGAGTCCAATTTCTCCTAATGTAGTTCAGCAGATGGACTGTCTTGTTCTGAATCTGTTACACACATGCTGTACCACATCACTCTGGACATGAAAATACCACCCTTCGTCTTATCCCTAAACATCTGTGTGCATAACAAACCTCTCGGAACATTTAAGAATAACAAGAAAGGGCCCACACCACAGATAATTTAATGCTTAATACTCAATTCCACTGTTCTCAGAAGTTCCATGACTATTTCCTACAAGTTAGCACAGATCCCCTGAGAAGGCAAAAGAGAGCCAAAAGAGAAAATTTTTAAAGGACCAGGAATACAGAATCATTTAGCCTAAAAGATCCTAAGAGCAAGAAGCCAGATGAGGACTGATCTTGAAGATCTTCAATTAAATCAACTACTTCCCCTTTCCTTATCCTATACAAAATCTCAAACTGTTCAGAGAAAAATATAGTGGGAACTTATAGATATTTAGATATTTATTTGAACTACAAATCCACTGTTTTCAGTAGCAGAAAATTATGGACTATAGCCCACCAGGCTCCTCTGGCTATGGGATTCTCCAGGCAAGAATACTAGAGTGGTTTGCTATGCCCTCCTCCAGGGGATCTTCCCAACCTAGGAATCAAGCCCCCATCTCCTGCATTGGCAGGTGGGTTCTTTACCACTATGCCACCTGGGAAGCCCACTTAGTACAAATCCATTGTTTTCAATAGAAGAATTATACTGTGAAATGTAAGGTCATTGGCTTTAACACTGCTTTAGGAAATATGCAAAAAAATAGAGAAATAAAAACTATTTAAAAATATGCATAAAATCTAAAAGTACCTTTATTTTAGATTTTAATATATACCCATCTAATTTTTACTGTTTTTCTTTTTCAGTCTAAGTAAATATATGTACACATACACACACATATATATATATGATATTGTTATTGTACAGTAAGTACACAGATCAATTACCATTTCAAATAGGCTTCACTCTACCTATGGAGCTTAGGAAGAATCAAGAGTGGGGGTTCCTATTTTGAGATTATGAAAACTGAAGCACAAAGGGGTTAAATGCCTTTCTCACCACAAGGTCACAGAGAGAATCTATGCCAGGGAAAGAGAGAAGGGGCCTCTCCTTCATTGCATACTGTTTTATATGTTAACCATCAGGCACATGCTAAGTCAATGGATGCTGGCACTTTACATAAATATATGATGATGCAGTGCTATATGTAATAAAAATCTGAAGCATGAAATGTGGAAGCAATTCAAGAAAACAGATCTCACTTTTTTGCCTTTGTCAGAGTCAGAATCTGACATGCTCTGATTAAAATTCAACATCTGCAGGCATTTAAAATTAAAATATACAGGTATTCATGTTTTCCTCCTTCCACAGTGTTTTATTGCTGCTTTTTTCATCTTAAATATTAAAAACATTACATTATTTTATTTCATATGTCGAACTTCATGTCTCAGTATATTACACATTGCCCTTTCACCCCTGAGCTCTGGTTCAAATCCAGCTCTTAGCTGGGGAAATAAAAAACATCTGAAGTTATTTACAGACTCATCTCGAGGCCTAATGGACTGCAGTTTACATTAACTTGACAAACACAACAAACAAACAGATTTGCCGCAAATTAAAATGTTTATGTGAAAACATTCGGGAATGAATGGTCTAGGCCTCTCAGACAGACCTAAAGCCGTGCCTTTATTTCACAGAGAATTTGAAACAAAGACGAAGAAAAATCTGGGCTGCACCTGTCCCACCCAAAACAGGTGAACGAAAGAGTCAGGTCATAGGAATCCTCCTCCACCATTTTGCAGATGGCGGAGGTGGGG
>NW_011494826.1:8729518-8732854 GCF_000754665.1 Bison bison bison | reverse complement strand
GGGGGGTGGGAATTACAGTTTGGAAGGACTCAAGGGATGGAAGGATAAGAGAAAACAGCCCTAAACTCAATCGTCAGCTGTATCACATTACTCTTTTGTTCTTGCAAAAATTATTTATCGAGGCATGCACTGCACAAAAACACTTTGCTGGGTACTTTTTCATTGGTGCCTTCCAGCAAGTCAGGAAAATCAAGGTAACTTTGTCCAAAGGCAAATCAAAGAAATAAGTCAATTATTCTCTTGAGGGCCAACTTTTATGAACAAGTTTATAGTTCATGATTTAAAGACAAAGAGACCATAGGCCATTAATGTTAAATCTGCACCACCACCCGCCACCGCCCCCTGCTCCGCCCCAGCAGTTGATGATAACTGCCTTCAGAGGCAAGGGGTAAGCAGGCTGGGACGGGCCTGCTGGGGCTGGGGAGGGCATGCCCCACATAAAGCATTCCTACTTTTTAAAATATGCAGTACCATGTAGTCCAAATAAAATACACGTGCAGGCCACCAACAGGGAATCTCTTCCCTAAGCCCCTCTCGAAGCCCCACAGTTGATGACCAGAGTCACCATCCTGATGGGTCAGATCTGTCCCTTTCTCCTCCATCCCCTCTTCCCTCCCCCATTGCCTCATCTTCAGAAGCAATTGCACGTACAAGGGGAACAGATAATTCAAGTCCCTAAGTCAGAAGTTCGGAGTGTACCACAGTCCCTCGGGGATTCACCAAATGCGTGTTCCCTGACCCGTTCCCAGAGATCCTGATTCTGAAGGTTTGGCATGGGGCCTGGAAGTATGCATTTTTAAGGATTTTCAGATGATGTGTATCACCTGAAAGTTGTTCAAGGGCCACGCTTTGGAGAATACTGTCTATGCTGTAGCCGGGACCCGCCTCCTGTTCTCAATGGATTTATCAAAGACCAATACAGTGGATACACCCACCCCTGTCATTTTCATTGCTTCCCTTCCAGTGTCTTTAAGGGCACTGGGGGCTAGAATTATCCTAGACAGAGGATCTGATACAGCTGAGGATAAGACAGAGCATTTCAGATGATATGATGGGGGCCATCCCATGTCTCCCCTAGTGGGTGACTCACAAGCTCACTCAGTTGTCTTCTTGATAGCACACACCACTGTTTCGTGTTCTCTCGTGGCAGAAGGGCCTTCCTCCCAACCCACATACAGAGTGTAAACCTGAAATTTGGTTTTAATATTTGCTTAAATTTGGCTTATCTTTGCTTTTAATCCGCCACACAACAGCAACAGAAAGCCTCAGGCACCATTTTTGGATGGTAGAGAACCATTTACAAGGTGTTAAGTGACACACTGAGAAAGGCCATGGTAAGGGAAATGTTGAATTCAAGTTAGCTCTGAATCAAGATCTTGTAATCCTTTTTTGATTTGAATTCCAATTTATGATCAGTTTGAAAGGTCTTCCCCAGGTCCTTTCAGCTTCTCAGTAGCACACTCAGAAATACTTGATTCTCTCATACCTTCTAAGTGAAGTTTCTGCCAAGACAGAGCTGCACTCAGCATTCAAATTTGGTAGCATTAACTCCAGTAACATAACTGACATTCCACTTAAGTGAAGGGGAAAAAAATCATAAAAACCTGCTTCACTTAAAATTTGACAAGTCCCTAACAGAGTAACTGGGATACTCTCTCCAAGCATTTTCAGTCCTGCCTTTGCCATATCTGTCCCTGGAGTGTGTTCATGAACATCTTCAGTTCAGTTAGGGCATCATAAATCCTTTTCTTTTGACACCCAGCCCCCAAACAAGGAATGTGTTGGACAGACGGCATTAATCATTGGGTGCTGATCTGGCTCCTGGGCAGATAAAATACCTTGGCGAGGGGAGAATGGTATGGTTCACTTTGCATCGTCTTCTGCACTGCCTTCGCCATAAGATACCTTATAGTCAAGGCCAGTCAGATGAGAAAAAAAAAAAAACATTCTCCTCTATTTAGGAATTTCATGGGAACAATCCAAATTCAGTTAATGAACTCACCTCGGTCACACGTGATTATAGCTAGACAAGAGCGACAGAGGATGGATTTTGTAGTGGGGACCGAAATGGGGATAACTGGGGTTTTGCCCTAGTATGCATTATGGTAGGTGCTTTAAAATTGGAAAATTGGTATTTTTTTTTTATGTTGGACATTACTATATGGGCCAGTTACAATAGGCAGAGAGAGGCATTTCGCACTTCCTGTGAAGGGTTTTGTTATTAGAAACACCACAGTGGGGTCAAAGGTACACTATCTTGAAAAGAAGTTTTCAAAAATAAGATAAAAGCAATTTTCTTTGATAAAAGTTAACTCAGATTTACTTAACTGACAAGCCAAACAACAATCATTTATCAAGACTCTGCTATATTTACAGGACTATATGCTAAATTAGTAACAGTATTAGACAACCTAGATAGCATATTCAAAAGCAGAGACATTACTTTGCCAACAAAGGTCTGTCTAGTCAAGGCTATGGTTTTTCCTGTGGTCATGTATGGATGTGAGAGTTGGACTGTGAAGAAGGCTGAGTGCCAAAGAATTGATGCTTTTGAACTGTGGTGTTGGAGAAGACTCTTGAGAGTCGCTTGGACTGCAAGGAGATCCAACCAGTCCATTCTGAAGGAGATCAGCCCTGGGTGTTCTTTGGAAGGAACGATGCTAAAGCTGTAACTCCAGTACTCTGGCCACCTCATGCGAAGAGTTGACTCATTGGAAAAGACTCTGATGCTGGGAGGGATTGGGGGCAGGAGGAGAAGGGGACGACAGAGGATGAGATGGCTGGATGGCATCTCTGACTCGATGGACGTGAGTCTGAGTGAACTCCGGGAGTTGGTGATGGACAGGGAGGCCTGGCGTGCTGCAATTCATCGGGTCGCAAAAAGTCAGACGAAACTGTGCGACTGAACTGAAGACAAAATAAGACCTTTCCATACTTTCCAAAAGCATAAAATCTGTGCAAACAGTTGAGACTGACTTAAGATGAGGAAACAATTATAACTCCAACATCCAGCAATGAGTGTGTTTGGCCCATAATAGATATTTAATCTTTTCTTACATGCACAATAAATGAACATTAAAATTTGAGATACAGATTATAAATTCTATAGATCCAATAAGAGATGGTGTTTAAGTGTAAGAGGCATATTTCAAGCTCCTTTGACCACGGTGCCCAACTCTCAAGAAGCAACTTGGGGAATCATGTCCCACAGAACTTGCTTTGGGAACTCTAGCTCAGACACACTTCAAGGGAGATGTAGAATTCCTACTGGGTGATGCAAAGAGCAAAGGATTAAATGGGTAGAAATAAGGAGAAAATCCAGGCAGACAGAATAAC
>NW_011494826.1:8699236-8729399 GCF_000754665.1 Bison bison bison | reverse complement strand
GCGGGGGAGGTGGGGCGGTGGTCAGGGAAGTTTACTTAAGTGGTATAACTTAAATCTCTAGAGCATGAATGAACTGGGTTTTTATAATACCCTGGTTGGCCAAATAGCACTTGTTCACTTCATGGGAAATATATGGGGAAACAGTGGAAACAGTGTCAGACTTTATTTTGGGGGGCTCCAAAATCACTGCAGATGGTGACTGCAGCCATGAAATTAAAAGACGCTTACTCCTTGGAAGGAAAGTTATGACCAACCTAGATAGCATATTCAAAAGCAGAGACATTACTTTGCCAACAAAGGTCCGTCTAGTCAAGGCTATGGTTTTTCCTGTGGTCATGTATGGATGTGAGAGTTGGACTGTGAAGAAGGCTGAGCGCCAAAGAATTTATGCTTTTGAACTGTGGTGTTGGAGAAGACTCTTGAGAGTCCCTTGGACTGCAAGGAGATCCAACCAGTCCATTCCGAAGGAGATCAGCCCTGGGATTTCTTTGGAGGGAATGATGCTAAAGCTGAAACTCCAGTATTTTGTCCACCTCATGTGAAGAGTTGACTCATTGGAAAAGAGTCTGATGCTGGGAGGGATTGGGGGCAGGAGAAGAAGGGGACGACAGAGGATGAGATGGCTGGATGGCATCTCTGACTCGATGGACGTGAGTCTGAGTGAACTCCGGGAGTTGGTGTTGGACAGGGAGGCCTGGTGTGCTACGATTCATGGGTTTGCAAAGAGTAGGACATGACTGAGCAACTGAACTGAACTAACTGAAATAGGTGGCGAAAGCCTGAGGTAAACTTGTAATGGGACTATAAGCACTTGGATTTATAATCTCTTAGAAAACTGGCAATCCATTAGATCATATTTGGGGTCCTGAATACAGACCACCAAGCCTAATAGCTTCCCAGTTCTACCAAAATCATTTGCAGAGACTGTGTTTAGGAGGGGAGGAATATGTGTTTAGGCAGAGGAATATGAAGGAAAGGGGGCAAGTCTTCTTTATATACTTTTCTTCAAAGTAAGAGATAACACTACAAAGTTTGTGGATCTTGATGGTTTTATTTCTTCGCTGATATGTCAACATCTTGTAATATACAATCATTTCTTACATCTCCTTCACTTTTTTTTTTCTAAATGAACCTGCAGGAAAAATTCTGATAGTTACCCTTTTTGTCCTGTTTTGAGCAGGCAATAAGCCGTGTCTGTGAAGTGAATCACCTCAACTCTTTATTTCCTCTTTTGGATTAAAGGGAGTGAACTCGAAGATGGCCTTTCAAACTACTTACCCTTCATACTAAGAGTGCTACTTTGTTTTGTAATTTATTTTGAAATTGGAGTATAATTGCTTTACAATGTTGCATTCGTTTCTGCTGTACAACAGCGTGGATCCTCATAAGTATCCAAATATCCCCTTCCTCTTGTGCCTCCCTGCACCCACCTCCCCCATCCCGCCCCCTAGCTACTTTTGATGTTGAAACAAGTCCTGTCAGGTGAAGGAAATCCATATCCACCTAAGCCCTCTGCTGAGGACTCTGCAACCTGGAGGCAGCCCTTTTTCAGGACTTGCCTATCTAACCAGCACCATCACTACAGCCAGTCACTCTATATTCTTCTGACGTTTTTACAGATATATCTTTTCTACCAGAATGTGAAATACTTGATTTAAGGGCCAGATGGTTTTCATGTTTGCCTACCTAATCCTATTTCTGAAGGCAAAACCCAGAGGTAGTACGGCCTGGTGTTGAGAACATAGGCTCAGGCCCTGAGTGAGTTGGAATCCTGGCTTGGCCAAGTTACAGGTTGCACGGCCCTTGGAAATTTGCTTATGTTCTCTCTATGCCTCTGTCTCATTACTTATAAACAGGATTAAAATGATAGCTATTATACTTTATGATAGGATGTTGTTGTTGTTCAGATGCAAAGTCATGTCCAACTCTTTGCGACCCTAAGGACAGCAGCACATCAGGCTCCTCTGTCCTCCACGACCTCCCAGAGTTTCTCACATCCATTGAGTCAGTGATGCTGTTTAACTATCTCATCCTCTGCCACACCCTTATGATAGGATAAATAAGCATAAAGTACTTAGAACCATGATTAGGTTATTTTTAGGAACCAACACATACTAGGTGTTCAGCAACTGCTTGAATAAAAGAATGTCTATCAAAATAGGGGGTTATATGGGAATCGATCATTATTAATAAAATACATATGTAGAATTTGTGGAGAAAACAAAGTTAAATAAGAGAGTCCATGCCAGTATGAAAATTAAAGGCTAAAAGGAAAATTAAGCCATGAACACGTGCAGTTACAACACCAGACAGAATATGATAAACACTCTGTAAGAAGAAACAAAGTGTAGCAGGAGTTCAGAGGAGAGGAGAGATGATTTCCAACAGAGGGGATCAGTAGAGGCTTCGTGGCTGAGTTGATATATCTTTCAACAGACCAGAGCTGTGTTTACACAGCATCTGTTCCATCATCTCCCCTAGTCTTCTTCCCCCTGGAGATTAGTAGATTAAAAGAGGAAAAATCCTTCTTTACAATACACAGAAATTGAGATTTAGAGAGTCAAATTTGCATCTTGTTTGGGGCTAATCACTTAAATTCCAGGTTCTGTTTTTGAACAACAAGGACAGGGGACAGGTTTTCCCAAAGGGCTGTCTGCTGTTTTGTGCAACCAGAAACCTTTTTCTGCCAAGCACCAGAGGCATATGCATGAGCGTAACACCAGGAGAGCAGCCAAGGCCCCACTTGAGCTGCTTTTATTGTTTGTCTAAAGTGGATGTTTTTCCAAGCAAACTGCATTGTGTTCCAAAAGGAGATCCATCATACTTGTCTTTTTGGTTGCAGAGCAGGAATCAAAATGATGGGCTGATAGGTGCCTGGGCCAAAGGAAAAGATGCTCCAGATCAGAGGCCCCTCCCTTTGCCTGGTCCTTTTTAAGATCAAGAAAATCTGTGGAATGAAAATGTAGCGACTGACCTTGAAGGAACCATTCCCTAGGGTTTGACATTCAGGGAGTTCTGGACACTTGGGAAACCCAACCCAGCCACTGGGAGCTTTCACCCAAACCACATGGAGGGCAGAACCAGTTTACATTTGTCCAGTGAGGTATACTTCTTAAATTCTGGGATGTTAAATCACATTTTGAAAGTTTGGATGCTTCTAGGGTATATAGCCCAGATTCCCGACCCCAGCAAATATATGCACTCCTAACTGCATCAAGACTATTGTTACGTATTTTCTGAACATTAATACCATAAATTCCTTAATATTTGACACAAAATATATATCTATCCTTAAAAATTCATGTTTTTGTGGCTTTTCAAAGAAGCCTATATTTGAAATTATGATCCTTGCTTTTCAATGTCTCAACACACTAGACTGGTTTCAAATTACTAAATCTGAGTCAAGTGCAGAATTTTAAGACACTAGCCTAGTACAACTCCATAAAGAATATGTCCAGGATCTTCCTGCGCCTATTTTTTTCATTTTTTATATCTAGTCTGCCTATAAGTTTTGTCAAACCTTCTACAGTCTTATTTTTCTTTGTCTCTGTGTTTTTAATCCCCAAACCAAAACCCCAGTAAGTTATTCAAATAACTGCCTAACCTGTCTTCCAGCAAAAGCTTTTCCAGCAAAAGAGCCATTTTAAATCATATATCCAGTAAAAACAAAAATTTGTAGCAACAAATGGGGAACTATTGTTCCCTCCTCCATTTGCTGTGCCTTAGGAATCAGGGCGCTTCCCTGATAGCTTAGTTGGTAAAGAATCCACCTGCAATGCAGGAGACCCTGGTTGAATTCCTGGGTTGGGAAGATCCTCTATAGAAGGGATAGGCTGCCCACTCCAGCACTCCTGGGCTTCCCTGGTGGCTCAGCTGGTAAAGCAAACACCTGCAATGCGGGAACCTGGATTCAATCCCTGTGTTGGGAAAGATCCCCTGACCCACTCCAGTAGTCAGGCCTAGAGAATTCTATGAACTTTATAGTCCAGGCAGTCACAGAGACTCAGAAACAACTGAATGACTTTCACTTTCACTTTAGGAATCAGAATGCCTTCTACAGAAAGGCTTAATAGCTAGGGAGGTCAGTTTGCAGAGGCTATCTCAGACTTCCAACAGTATCTCAGGACAAGTCACAATGCCATTCTTTCCCACAGGCACACTCTCCATGAGTTGGCCAACCCCTGCCTCCTGTATACCCATAATGCATATTTATCTCCTGGGTGACCTTTCACTGGCACGTCCTCCTTCACCATTAGTCCAACACAGCTTAGCCTAATACCTCCTCTTGCCAATTCCTCCATACCCAGCCCTCTACCAAATTTTGTCATCGCATCCTGTGGGCTTCTCTTAATCCACAATCCACTGTTCACTTTTCTCAAGTTGTTTCCTTTATCTCATGCTGATTTCCTTAGCTGACATCATTTCTCCCACAGCTCACAGATGAGGCCACTGCTACTTGTTTGGTTCAGTTCAGTTCAGTCACTCAGTCGTGTCCGACTCTTTGCAACCCCATGGACTGCAGTACGCCAGGCTTTCCTGTCCATCACCAACTCCCAGAGTTTACTCAAACTCATGTCCATAGAGTTGGTGATACCATCCAACCAGCTCATCCTCTGTCGTCCCCTTCTCCTCCCACCTTCAGTCTTTCCCCAGCATCAGGGTCTTGTCCAGTGAGTCAGTTCTTCACATCAGGTGGCCAAAGTATTGGAGTTTCAGCTTCAGCATCAGTCCTTCCAATGAATATTCAGGACTGATCTCCTTTAGGATGGACTGGTTGGATCTCCTTGCTGTCGAAGGGACTCTCAAGAGTCTTCTCCAACACCACAGTTCAAAGCATCATTTTTTTTTTGGTGCTCAGCTTTCTTTATAGTCCAACTCTCACATCCATACATAACTACTGGAAAAACCATAACTTTGACTAGATAGACCTTTGTTGGCAAAATAATGTCTGCTTCTACTTGTAGTCTATTCCAGTTCTCTCTACCTCCATGTCTACACCTTTAGACCATGATTTGATTCCACAATCATACAGCAAACTCTTACTGAAGTCTACGCTGTCCATTTATACCACCTCCCTCACTAATTTAAGATTTCTCCCAAAAACTCCAAATAGGCACCTAAGTTTTCTTCTTCATTGTATTCAAGGCCATTGACCTCGATGATTTTAACACATACACCGTGGACTTTACTCATTCTTCTTAACCCTTCTGTTACTCGACACAGCTGACTCAAACCTCCTTAAATCCAAGTCCTCCTTTACTCTCATCGCACTAAAAATATTGTCACTTCTACTCTAGCTTCTTCTCTAGGTCCTCTTTAGTCATTCATTCGTGTCCGACTCTTTGCAACCCATGGATGGTAGTCCGCCAGGGTCTTCTGTCCATGGGATTTCCCAGGCAAAAATACTGGATCAGGTTGCCATTTCTTTCTCCAGGGAATCTTCCCAACCCAGGGATCGAACCCAGGTCTCTTGCATTGCAGGCAGATGCTTTAGTGTTTGAGCCACTGAGGAAGCCCCCTCTTTCTTCTCTGTTCCATAAACTGATGTGTCCTCCAAGATTCCGTTCTTTACTTTTTTAATTTTTGCACTCTAGAAATCTCATCTGCTGCTTAATTCTACATGGATAAATCTATAATTCTTACACCTTTACAAGGCTTAATGGTCATATTCAACTGCCTAATGGCCCACTCCCATCCAGATGTATTTTTGGCATCTCAGTATGTCATCAAGTCCTTTCTTCCTCCTGATTTCTCTATTCCCATTACTTTTTCAAACATTTTCCCAGTCATACAAGTTTAAAACCTAAGAATCATTACATTTACCTCCCTAGCCAAATCTATTAACTCCTGTTAGCTGTTTTCTTGTTTTACCTTTCAACTAGTCTTTTTTAATTCATGTCCCTATAAAGTAAATATCATTATCTCCATTTTATGAATACAACTTTAGAGCTTAAGTATTTCCCAGTGTTACAAATCTGGTAAGTTTTTGAGACAGGGCTAAAATTCAGGTCAATCTAAGGCCAGAACCTGGATTTTTTCCGCTCGTTAAACATCCTCTCCCCAAACAGATAACACTGTTAAACAAAATAAGAATAATATAAAATATGTGCAATTAGCAATAAAGGGTTCTATACCTCAACATAATAAAAGCCATATATGATAAACCCACAGCAAACATTATCCTCAATGGTGAAAAACTGAAAGCATTTTCCCTAAAGTGAGGAACAAGACAAGGGTGCCCACTCTCACCACTACTATTCAACATAGTTTCAGAAGTTTTAGCCACAACAATCAGAGAAGAAAAAGAAATAAAAGGAATCCAGATTGGAAAAGAAGAAGTAGAATTCTCACTGTTTGCAGATGACATGATCCTCTACATAGAAAACCCTAAAGACATCACCAGAAAATTACTAGAGCTAATCAATGAATATAGAAAAGTTGCAGGATATAAAATTAATACACATAAACCCCTTGCATTCTTATACGTTAACAATGAGAAAACAGAGAAATTAAGGAAATAATCCCATTCACCATTGCAATTAAAATAATAAAATACTTAGGAATAAGTTTACCTAAAGAAACAAAAGACCTATATATAGAAAACTATAAAACACTGATGAAAGAAATCAAAGATGACACAAATTGATGGAGAAATACACAATGTTCATGGACCAGAAGAATCAATATAGTGAAAATGAGTTTACTACACAAAGCAGTCTGTAGATTCAAGGCAATCCTTATCAAGTTATAAATGGTATTTTTCCAGAACTAGAACAAATAATTTCACAGTCTGTATGGAAACACAAAAAATCTCAAATAGCCAAAGCAATCTTCAGAAAGAAAAATGGAACAGGAGGAATCAACCTGCCTGACTTCAGACTATACTACAAAGCTACAGTCATCAAGACAATATGCTACTGGCACAAAGACAGAAATATAGATCAATGGAACAAAATAGAAAGCCCAGAGATAAATTCACACACCTATGGACACCTTATTGTTGACAAAGGAGGCAAAAATATACAATGGAGAAAAGACAATCTCTTTAACAAGTGGTGCTGGTCAACCACCTGTAAAAGAATGAAACTAGAACACCTTCTAACACCACACACACAAATAAACTCAAAATGGATTAAAGATCTAAATATAAGACCAGAAACTATAAAATTCTTAGAGGAAAACATAGAACACTCTCTGACATAAATCACAGTAGGATCCTCTCTAACCCACCTCCCAGATTAATGGAAATAAAAGCAAAAATAAATAAAAGGGCCCTAAATAAACTGAAAAGCTTTTGCACAATGAAGGAAACTATAAGCGAGGTGAAAAGACAACCTTCAGAATGGGAGAAAATAATAGCAAACAAAGCAACTGACAAAAAATTAATCTCAAAAATATACAAGCAGCTCATGCAGCTCAATACCAGAAAAGTAAACGACTCAATCAAAAAATGGGCCAAAGACTGAATAGACATTTCTCCAAAGACATACAGATGGCTAACAAACACATGAAAAGATGCTCAGAGAAATGCAAATCAAACCACAGTGAGGTACCATCTCACACTGGTCAGAATGGCTGCTATCAAAAAGTCTATGTACAATAAATTCTGGAGAGGGTGTGGAGAAAAGGGAACCCTCTTACACTGTTGGTGGGAATGCAAACTATTACAGCCACTATGGAGAACAGTGCAATGATTCCTTAAAAACTGGAAACAGAACTGCCATACAACCCAGCAGTCCCACCGTTGGGCATACACACCAAGGAAACCAGAATTGAAAGAGACACATGTACCCCCATATTCATCGCATCACTGTTTACAATAGCTAAGACATGGAAGCAACCTAGATGTCCATCAGCAGATGAATGGATAAGAAAGTTGTGGTACATGTACACAATAGAATATTACTCAACTATTAAAAAGAATGCATTTGAATCAGTTCTAATGAGGTGAATGAATCTGGAGCCTATTATACAGAGTGAAGAAAGTCACAAAGAAAAACATCAATACAGTCTATTAACACATATATATGGAATTTAGAAAGATGGTAATGATGACCCTATATATGAGACAGCAAAACAGACACGAAGAACAGGCTTTTGGACTCTGTGGGAGAAAGCAAGGGTGGGATGATTTGAGAGAATAGCATTGAAACATGTATATTACCCTATGTGAAACAGATGACTAGTCCAAGTTCAATGTATGAAACAAGGCACTCAAAGTCAGTGAACTGGGACAACCCAGAGGGATGGGATGGGGAAAGAGGTGGGAGGGGGGTTCAGGATGGGGGAACACATGGCACCCGTGACTGATTCATGTCAACGTATGGCAAAAAACACCACAATATTGTAGAGTAATTCAATTCAGTTCAGTTTGGTCACTCAGTCACGTCCGACTCTTTGCAACCCCATGAACCACAGCACGCCAGGCCTCCCTGTCCATCACCAACTCCCAGAGTCCACCCAAACCCATGTCCATTGAGTCAGTGATGCCATCCAACCATCTCATCCTCTCTCGTCCCCTTCTCCTCCTGCCCGCAATCTTTCCCAGCATCAGGGTCTTTTGAAATAAGTCAGCTCTTTGCATCAGGTGGCCAAAGTATTGGACTTTAAGCTTCAACATCAGTCCTTCCAATGAGCACCCAGGACTGATCTCCTTTAGGATGGACTGGTTGGATCTCCTTGCAGTCCAAGGGCCTCTCAAGAGTCTTCTCCAACACCACAGTTCAAAAGCATCAATTCTTCGGTGCTCAGCTTTCTTTATAGTTCAACTCTCACATCCATACATGACCACTGGAAAAACCACAGCCTTGACTAGACGGACCTTTGTTGACAAAGTAATGCCTCTGCTTTTTAATATGCTGTCTAGGTTGGTCATAACTTTCCTTCCAAGGAGTAAGTGTCTTTTAATTTTATGGCTACAGTCACCATCTGCAGTGATTTTGGAGCCCAGAAAAACTAAGCCAGCCACTGTTTCCACTGTTTCCCCATCTATTTGCCATGAAGTGATGGGACTGGATGCCATGATCTTAGTTTTCTGAATGTTGAGCTTTAAGCCAACTTTTTACTCTCCTCTTTCACTTTCATCAAGAGGATCTTTAGTTCTTTTTCACTTTCTGCCATAAGGGTGGTGTCATCTGCATATCTGAGGTTATTGATATTTTTCTCGGCAATCTTGATTCCAGCTTGTGCTTCCTCCAGCACAGCGTTTCTCATGATGTATAGAAGTATACATCATGTATACTTCTGTATGATGTATTTAACTTCTGCATAGAAGTTAAATAAGCAGGGTGATAATATACATCCTTGACATACTTCTTTTCCTATTTGGAACCAGTCTGTTGTTCCATGTCCAGTTCTAATTGTTTCTTTCTGACCTGCATACAGATTTCTCAAGAGGAAAATCAGATGGTCTAGTATTCCCATCTCTTTCAGAATTTTCCACAGTTTATTGTGATCCACACAGTCTTTAGCGTAGTCAAGCAGAAATAGCTGTTTTTCTGGAACTCTCTTGCTTTTTCGATGATCCAGTAGACGTTGTCAATTTGATCTCTTGTTCCTCTACCTTTTCTAAAACCAGCTAGAACATCTGGAAGTTCATGGTTCACCTATTGCTAAAGCCTGGCTTGGAGAATGTTGAGCATTCCTTTACTAATGTGTGAGATGAGTGCAATTGTGCAGTAGTTTGAGTATTCTTTGGCATTGCCTTTCTTTGGGACTGGAATGAAAACTGACCTTTTCCAGTGGCCTGCTGTGAGTGGCCACTGCTGAGTTTTCCAAATTTGTTGCCATATTGAGTGCAGCACTTTCACAGCATCATCTTTTAGGATTTGAAATAGTTCAACTGGAATGCCATCACCTCCACTAGCTTTGTTCGTAGTGATGCTTCCTAAGGCCCACTTGACTTCACATTCCAGGATGTCTAGCACTAGGTGAGTGATCACACAATCATGATTATCTGGGTTGTGAAGATCTTTTTTGTACAGTTCTTCTGTGTATTCTTGCCACGTCTTCCTAATGTCTTCTGCTTCTGTTAGGTCCCTACCATTTCTGTCCTTTATTGAGCCCATCTTTGCATGAAAATTTCCCTTGGTGTCTCTAATTTTCTTGAAGAGATCTCTAGTCTTTCCCATTCTATTTTTTCCCTCTATTTCTTTGCATTGATCGCTGAGGAAGGCTTTCTTATCTCTCCTTGCTATTCTTTGCAATTCTGCATTCAAATGGGTATATCTTTCCTTTTCTCCTTTTTTTTTTTTACTTCTCTTCTATTCACAGCTATTTGTAAGGCCTCCTCAGACAGCCATTTTGCTTTTTTGCGTTTCTTTTTCTTGGGGATGGTCTTGATCCCTGTCTCCTGTACAATATCACGAACCTCCGTCTATAGTTCATCAGGCTCTCTATCAGATCTAGTCCCTTAAATCTACTTCTCACCTCCACTGTATAATCGTAAGGGCTACAGGTCATTGGGTCACCAAGAGTCAGACACTACTGAAGTGACTTAGCATATTCATTGTATAGACCCAAGCATACAGTTAGGTTTAACAAGCATTCATTGAATATACCCTAAGTTCCTTTTGACTAATAAAATGATTGACAGGTGATATCTGACTACATTCTATGACTTGAGCATCTAATCTCCAAAGTATTTACAAATAAATAGACCCGACATAAATAAAATTAGTTACACACGTGTGTGAAAAGTATAACCTAATTTAATAACATAAATATCACTAATTATACATATCTTCTATCCTCTTCCCAAACCTCAGGGAAAAACCTTAGCCTGAATCCTTGGCACCCTATCTCATCATCTCTTTCCAAGTTAGATGACCGTTCTCTATTCTGCAATGACCTTTAGGTCTTTTTTCAGCCCTCACCTTCCATCAACATCACATTCTAATAGCCATCCTCCTTAATTATCGTTATAAATCTACTTCCCCTTCTTTTCTGAGCCAATAAACTTCCATTTTCTTCTCTGTTCAGTTGAAGTGCCTATCAACTACCAATCCCAATTTATCGGCTTCTTTCTTCTCCCCACAGCTTCTGCTTTGTGTTAGTCAACCTCCTTCGTAGTCCAACTGAACCTTCCTCTAACCGTTCATGCATACTGTTTCCTCTGGACCTCTTCTACAATAATTTACCCAGTTTCACTTCTCAAATCAAAGGCCAAAAATTCCTCTTCCTCCACAAAGTCCTCCAGACTTAAATACAAAAGGAGATAATGTTTTTCCCTCACTCTGATAATCTATTCAAACATCCATTCACCCAACACCAGGAGCAATTCATCTAAATATTGTTTTTTTTAGGCTTACCCCTTCATTCTTACACCATTACTTATTTGTCGTACTCTACATCTGTCCTGTTTTGAAATTATCTGAGGAGACTATAATCTTAGACAGTTGGCATCTGAAGTATCGTTTCTTCACTAGTACCTCCTAATTCTATAAGACACAAAGTCATCCTCAGAGATTAATATCTATTTCTGCCAACTTCTTAGTAGGAACTTGGGGTGTAGATATGACAGTAGACTTTATAGAAATAAGAGATGGCATGCAATAATGTTTGAATATACTGAATATGCTGAATGATTATAAGGCAAAATTTCCCCTCAAATCTCTTAAAAAGAGGCACATTATATGGAATATTTGCCAAGTATCATATAATGGGTACGCTTTCTCAGTTACTTTATTCTAAACAACAAATGCCACTGGATGGAGACTCATTAGACTGAAACAGATTCAATCAGTGCTAGCTTTAGAAGTCTGCAGAAGTCATCTGATATGAACAGTATTTTAAAAAGAAAAAATCACCACAGATTTAGTCATTATTCCTGGATGTTTGACAATTCTGCATGTTGGCTCTCAAGTTAATGAGACTTTCAAGGTTCACTTAAGTGGTTTTATTGTAGGGACCACAGGGTGATGTTTTTAAAAATCCCAATACTATGCAAATGGGTACATGTGGCTGGAATAAAATTTGCAGTACTGCATTTCAGATTCAAAACATGAAATCAAAATGACGGCAACAGACTCTAGGAAACTATACTATGTGATTTGAAAAAATAACTACTGGTGACAAAGGCTCTGTTACATCTTGACTGTCACCAAGGTTCATGTGAAGAGTTCAAATAAAAATTATGTCACATGTGAACTCAAGAAGTTGGTTCTCAAATAATGTATCTTTACATATAAGATGTGACTATAAGTATATACGTGAGATTAAGTTATTAAGTCAAATATCACAAGTAAACATCTAATAAGTAATAAATTAATAAGTAAATATCATAAGTAAGAAGAATATCCATTACATGAGTCAAAAGGCTTATTTATTTGGAGATTACATCATGAAAAGAAGAGTGTCTCATCATATATCGAGGCTGTCCTTAATCAGGTGTCATGGGGTGCATGAGTGTGTATAATGTAGGTGGAGGTAGAAGATTTGGATGGACAGACAACTGGCTGAGGGATGGCTCAGGGAAAAAGAAGAATGATACATTTTCTTACCATTTCACAGCAAGGTCACTAGTGTGTCTGGTACAAAGAAAGACTGGGACACTCTGGTCTAGAGGACAAGAATGAATCCACTTTAGCTCGTTTTGTTCTATTCCCAGAACTGCCAGTGCTCACGGAATATCATTCATTGACAGTTAGGATGTGCCATGAGGCTATTTACTGCAGCATCTTTCTCATTTGTTACATAACACAAACGAATGGAATCTGAAAAAGACAAGAGGTGGAGACATGTTCAGCCTAAGATAATGGTGCGTGCTCCACCTTTAACCTTCTCTGTAAACTGTCCTAGGTATTTGTTTAAACCCACTGTTGGACTTTTTCTAGCTAAAAAGGCCTCCTTTTGTTGAGCGATTTCAATGTATAGTCACATTTTGAATGGTTGCCAGCTAAAATTCTTGCATTAGGTTCCATGGCTGTCTGTTCCACCAAGACAAATAAGAACTGGCCCATCCCCTCATTGGAGCGCATTGTTCATGGTGCTGAGCAGTGATTTTCCATATCACACTGTCTTTGCATTCACCCCAGGAGGAAGGGTGAGCCTGGTTTATAGAGTTCTCATTTCTCACAAAGCAGCAACATCTGGAGGGCTGAGCAGTTTGTTGGCAGGTCCAGCCCGAAGGAATTCAGCTACGGTTCCGATTGGCTCTTATCAGTAGGTGTCACTAAAGACAGCGTCAGAGACAGAAAAATAAATAGGCCAATTAAACAATGCCAAGAACAGACTATTTTATGGCCATCTCTCCTCTTTTTATTGTTATTCCAACTGCAGAAGTTTCAAGATTTCAAATTATCCTCTGGCTTCTTTTTTTTTTCCCTGCTGCTAATGAATATTTTTCCATTTTCCAAGTGCCTTCCTTCAGAGAGTGGGACATTTAATTAATAAATTTAGTTTTTTTGTGCCTGATGTAGTGGATTAGCAAAATGAAAACAGATGAAGGAGATTAACACTTTATTGCAATGAAGCCACAGCCGCTGTCTTACTGAACACAGACTGATGAGTGCTTTGCCAGCTCCTTTCTCTCTGTGATATGAGACTCTCAGCATGCGGAGAGAGCAAGATAGCTCAGCCCACCCCAACCACGTCTGTGTGTCCCCAAAGGACACAAGCACGGGAACTCTGGTGTAAGACCACACATTTCTGAGCGGGTCAGGAGGGGAACTCCCAGGCCTCTTTCCTGGAGAGGGGCCAGACTTGCTCACAGTGGCCACCAAGCTCACTGGCTTCACTGGTGACTGAGGCTTTCCCACCTGCAAAGAGATTAAGCCCAGTGGGGATCTCAAAATTTGATCTCTAAATCCAAGCAATATCATATATATGGAGAGAGAACAGTTTTCTGATATTTGAGTTAGCAGATACCTCATATATATTCATCCATAGTTAGCTGAGAAAAAGAAATTGGGTAACATTGAAATGGATGAATTTTATTTGCAAAATGGACTGTGAACAATATCAGAGCCAGAAAAATGTATAGCATGTTGTGCTGAGTAGGTACACAGACAATGATGGTTAAATGAAGTAGCTATTTTCTAACACAGAACATCAGTAAACTATTCTAACGGGTCTCATACATGACTTCTGCCACCCCTATGTACACTAAATTTGCATACACTTTGGTGGCTGTGTTCATTATTTCTGGGTTCAGGAAACTTCCAACTACATAAGGTTGGTAGACTCTTAGGTTTGAAGACCAAATCAGCTGACTTTTAATTCCAACTTACTTACAATAATACTGGAGTGGGTTATCATGCTCTTCTCCAAAAAATAAATAATAGCTAATAATAATAATAATAACAGCTGTCACTTACTGAGTACTTTGTTCCACACTAAGTTCTATATGTTATTTCATGTAATCCCATCATAGTCTTACAAGATAAATATGATTATTATCCCTGTTTCATATGAGAAAACTGGGACCTAATCTCTTTAGGTTACTTGCTTAAGGGGACACAGAAAATTGTAGAATCAAGTTTAAAACAGGTTTGTCTGACACAAACCTGTTCTCTTAATTAAATACTTCACAGCCCTCTCATCTAACATGGAATTACTATTAGTAAATCTTAATAAAGGGAATGGAGGGTATACTTGGGAGAGGGGAAAATGGAGCGTAAAAGAAAATGCTGCTGCTGCTGCTAAGTCGCTTCAGTCGTGTCCGACTCTGTGCGACCCCATAGATGGCAGCCCACCAGGCTCCCCCGTCCCTGAGATTCTCCAGGCAAGAACAGTGGAGTGGGTTGCAATTTCCTTCTCCAACGCACGAAAATGAAAAGTGAAAGTGAAGTTGCTCAGTCATGTCCGACTCTTTGTGACCCCATGGACTGCAGCTTACCAGGCTCCTCCGCCCATGGGGTTTTCCAGGCAAGAGTACTGGAGTGGGGTGCCATTGCCTTCTCCAAAAAGAAAATGAGTGAAGGTTAAATCTACACTGTGGGATTTATTACTAGGATGTTGGTGTTTAATATATGCTGGGGAAAAAAAAAAAGGTATTGCATGTTTCCATGGATGGGAATTATTTATATTCACAGCACTGTCATCTAATCTCCAAGCTCAACAATGAATGACTAGTGGTCCTAATTTTTACCATGAACATTCTTCCCTGGCATCTTTCTGCAATTTTAGACTCCCAAGCCCAACATACATGATGTCATTTTCATTTACTGGATATAATTACTAATTATACAAGCCATAAATTCACATTCTTATAGAATGATCTCCAAGAAAAATGGTTCTGTGAATTGACAGTTACACACCAGAGCTAGAACCCACTGGCCCAGGTTGCTCCCACATCCACAGTTCCTCTGTATAGAACCCACCATGACCTCTACAACAAGAATGTCAAATCCAACTTTGCACTCCTATTTCAGATTAAAAATTTCAAACCTAAAGGTACATATACTCATATTTTAAAAACTTACAAAGGTATTACTTACATATTTTAACAGATTTCATTATGTTTCATTATGTTAACGGATTTCATTATGTTCAATTCAGGATCCTTCACTCCAGCAGTAGCCATAGAAGCCATGGAAACAGGATAATCTAGCATAGGCAAATGGCAAAGTGCTACAAGATGGTGCCAAAGTGTAGAGGAAACATGTAGGTGCTTTACGGTCACACAGATCTGGATTCAAACCCAGAACCCATCTCTCAATAGCTGCGTGAACTTCAAGTCTTTTTGAGAATTAAATGAGATACGTATGTGAAGCAACTAGCACCATGCCTGCTACAAAGTAAGTATCAAAAATATGAGTTAACTCTTAAAAGCATTTCTAGTACCTATTTCTTTTGATTACTTTCTATTATATTTGAAAGTTCGTATTTCCAGAAACTCACTTTCCAAAATGATAGGTATGCTTACTTTAATATCAAAAGGAAAGAAATACTTGTTTTTAAAAGAAATTGATAAAAATCAATGACTTTTCAGAAAGGCATTTACTTGTGATCAACTATTAAACTAACCATCCAAAAAGGCAGAGCCTCAAATATACTCATGAGAAATGGTGGAACTCAGGCCTCCACTTCCTAGTAGACTACCTTCTGTCATAATTCTCTATATGTGGTAACTAACACAAAATACATCTATTTAAATACCTGCATTTAAAATGCATTTTTGAGCAGTCACACAAAAATTATTAATCTACATGAAGCTGCAAAGTTGTACCAATCTTCTGTCTTCCCAGTTGCATGGTCTGAACAACATAGATTATTATTGCTTACCTACCACAAGCTGAAAGTGGTCCTAAACATTAGGCAAGTAGCTTCTTTAGTTGATGAGACTTGAAACTCACCTATAAGAGTAATTTGTGCCTATAGTAAAAACCAATAATTTGTAAAAAGAACTATTACTATGTTAGAAATCAAGATGTTCTCAGATGAAAGAAAACCAAGAGAATCTGTTGCCAGGATACCTAACATAAGTTAATGATTGAAGAAAGTTTTTGAACTGAAAGGAAATGATAAAAATAAGAACCTACAACAGTAAGAAGGAAGAAAGAATAAAGTAAGCAAAAATATAGGTAAATATAATAAACTTTTCATCTTGAGTTTTCTAAGTCATGTTCAATAATGATAGCAAAAATTACAACACTGACTGATGTGGTTCTAAATATATTAGGAGTAAATACTTAAGACAATTATACTATCGATATAAATAGAGTAAAGGGAGGTAATGTTTCTGTACTTTATTCAAACTTGTAAGATGTCAACAGCAGTAGGCTTTGATGATAAGTTATGCATATAACTTATAAACTATATAGCTATAACTTCACAAACCTTAAAACTTTTAGGGAAAAAAAATAGGTAAAATCTTCAGAACATAGCCCCAGGCAAAGCATTAAAAGCATAATCTGTGAAAGGAAAAATAGATAAATTGGACTTCATCAAAGATAAAAAATTTTTGCTCTGCTTGAGACCCTGTTAAGAGAAGGAAAAGACAAGCTATAAACTGGGATGAAATATTTGTAAATCACTTATTCAACAAAGGATTAGTGTCTAGAAAATATAAAGAACTCTCAAAACTCAACAGTAAAAAAAAGTCCAGTTACAAAATGGGCAAATGATATTAACAAAGAATATACAGATGGCAAATGAGAAAATAAAAAGATATTCAACTTCATTAGCCATTATGGAAATACACACTAAAACCACAATGAGATATCACTACACATATATCAGAATAGCTAATATAAGAAATAATGACAACACCCAACACAGACAGGCTGTATAACTCAATGTTACTATTGACAGGAAAGGACAATGGTACAGCCACTTTGGAAAACAGTCTGGCAGTTTCTTATAAAGCTAAACATGCAACTACCATATGACCTGGAAGTTATACTCCTGAGTATTTATCCCTGAAAAACAAAAACTATGCTCACACACACACCTGTACATAAATGTTCATAGAAGCTTAGTCACAAAAAACCAGAAACAACCCAGATGTCTTTCACCTGGTGAATGACTAGACAAACTATGGTATATCTATACCACAGAATATTGTTGTTTAGTCGCTAAGTTGCTAAGTGTTTGACTCTTTTGTGACCCCATGGACTGTAGCCTGCCAGGCTCCTCTGTCCATGAAACTTTCCAGGCAAGAATACTGGAGTTGGTTGCCATTCTCTTCTCCAGGGGATCTTCCCAAACCAGAGATTGAACCCACATCCCCAGCATTGGCAGGCAGATTCTTGATCACTGAGCCACCAAGGGAACTCACCAAAGAATACTACTCACCAATAAAAAAGAACATACTACTAATACATCAAAATAACTTCACTCAATGTCCAGAAAATTATGCTCAGTGGGAAAAAAAAAAAAGCTAATCCCCCCAAATTATGTATTGTGTGTTTATTTATATAACAGTTTCAAAAGGACAAAATTCGTAGCCTAGGACAGCACAGCAATGGGCAAGGAGCATCCCGATCAGTCCGTCACCTTCCAGTGTCTCCAGGGCCAGATCTTCACTGCAGCCCTTTCTCTGGATGCAAAGCAAAACACAGGCACCTCTGCCTGACACACATTCCTCATATTTCCTGGTGTATAAGGTCCCCTGAAGATCCAGGTGGGGCCTTCTGGGCTGCTTAGCTGGAGCAATGACTGAAAATTCCTATTGCTCATCATCCTCACCAGCATTTGGTATTATCAGTATTCTGGACATTGGCCATTCCTACAGAAGCTTATGGATCAGCCCCTCCTGCCAGGAAGCCTGCACAAACCTCTAGACCAGCCTCACCCACCAGAGGGCAGACACCAGAAGCAAGGAAATTACAATTCTGCAGGCTGCAGAAGTGAGTCTCCAAACACAGGTCAGAAACTATCCTGGGACCAGCTAGTCCCTGGCCATCAGGTGATGAGAGGGGAGAGCACTGCTGGGACACACAGGACATCCCCCACAGAGGGTCACTTCTCCAAGGTCGAGAAACATAACTAAGTTACTACATGTAGAAAAATACAAATAGAAATTTAAACAATTTGAGACAGCAAAGGAATATGTCCCAGATGAGGGCACAAAATAAAATCTCAGAAGTGAAATGGAGATAGTCAATCAACCTGAGAAATAGTTGAGTAACGATCATAAAAAGGATTCAAGAGCTTGGGAAAAGAATAAATGCACAGAGCAAGAAGTTATAAGAAGTTTTAGCCAAGAGTTAGAAAACATAAAGAACAACCAAATAGAGTTGAATAATACAATAGCTGAAATGAAAAATACACTAGAAGGATCAATAGCAGAATAAATAAGGCAAAAGAATGAACCAGTGGGCTGGAAGACAGAGTCGTAGAAATCATTGCCACAGACCAGAATAAAGAATGAAAAGAAATGAAGACCATTTAAGAGACCTCTGGGACAACATCAAACACACCAACATTCACATTATAGGGGTCATGAAAGAAGAGGGAGAGAAAAGGCCTAAATAGATAATACCTAAAAACTTCTCTAACATGGAAAAGAAAGGAATCACTCATCCAGGAAGCACAGAGAGTCCCATACAGAATAAACTCAAGGAGGAACACACCGAAACACATAGTAATCAAACTGACAAAACTTAAAAACAGAGAAAAAATACTAAAAGCAACAAGGGAGAAACAACAAATAGCATATAAGGGAATCCCCATAAGACTATCAGCTAATTTTTCAGCAGAAACTCGGCAAGCCACAAGGGAGTGGCACAATATATTTAAAGTGATGAAAGGGGAAAACCTACAACCAAGAACATTCTACCCAGCAAGACTCTTGTTCAGATTTGACAGAGAAATCAAAAGCTTTACAGACAAACAAAAGCTAAGAGAATTCTGCACCACCAAACAAGCTTCCCTGGTGACTCAGCTGGTAAAGAATCCACCTGCAATGCAGGAGAATCCCTGGGTTGGGAAGATCCCCTGGAGAAGGAAATGGCAACACACTCCAGTATTCTTGCCTGGGAAATCTCATGGACAGAGGAGCCTGGTGGGCTACAGTCCATGGGGTCTCAAGAGTCGGACATAATGCAGTGACTAAACCACCAAACAAGTTAAATGAACTTCCCTAAGTGGAAAAGAAAAGGCCACAATTAGAAACAAGAAAAATCACAAATGGAAAAACTCACCAGTAAAGGCAAACGTACAACAAAGGTAGAAAATCATCCACACACAAATATCATATCAAAACCAGTAATCATAAGAGGACAAGAGTACAAGTGCAGGATATTTGAAATGTATTTGAAATTAAGAGATCAGCAACTGAAAAGGAAAAAAAAAAAAAACTGTAGAAATCAATTCACGGTTGCCAGTAGTTAAGGAGGAACTGAGGTGGGAGGATAGTGGATTATAGGTATAAAAGGCAAAATGAGGGATTTTCATAATGATAGAAATATTCTGTATCTTGACTATATTAATGACTAATCCTGGTTATGATAGTGTACTACAGTTGTTTTGCAAGATGTCTCTATCAGAGAAGTGTACAGGGGCTTTCTCTGCATTATTATTTATAACTACTGGTGACTAAAATTATTTCAAAATAAAAACTTTAATTAAAAAACTAGCCTCAGTTATTCTTCCATATTTAGATGGGATTCAACAGGGAATCATTATATATTAAAGGTTATTGGGAAGAAAGCAGGAGCGAGAAGAAGGAAGAAAGGAACAAAGGGAGAAAGGAAGGAAAGGAGGGAAGTAGGGAGGGGAGTAAGGAAGAAGGGAGGGAGGGAGGAAGGAAAGGAATGGGGAGGGGAGGAGAGTCAGGAGAGACAGGAGAGAGAAAAGACAAAGAATAGAAATAGAGCTTGCAAAAGATCACCTAGCTGTTCTTCAGAATAGTCTGGGGAAAACAGGCAAGAACTGCTAAGAGGGTTCTAGAAGATGAAATATGGTATCTTTGATAACAGAGGAAACAGCTCCCTTCTGAATAAAAGGCATGGTCTTACTCACTGTAAGAATTCCTCTTGGCATGGAGTCCCTCAAGAATTCCTCTTGCCATGAAGCCCCTGGAGTGTCCAAGAAAAATTGATGGCCCACAGGCATAATTTTGCAAATTTAGAAGTTAAAATGAAATCTCCTATCTGTTCCAGCACATGTGTGTCCTTGCAACATGATATTTATGATGTGAATTGGGCTGATTAAATCCATTTTAGGGTTCAGGGATTTGCACAATCTAAATATCCTGGTTCTCAGGGAATGAAGAGCTTCATGTTTCCTTTGCATATTTAGTCTCACTGACATCAATAGGAAGCTGTTAGTGATAAGGAGAACTTGGCACTGGGGGCATGGAGCGGGGGGGTGGTTAGCTGTGCACAGTTCAGTGTCATCTTGAATATGGGACTCCTCAGCCATGATTTCATGAAGCCTTTTTATAAGCCCCCACCTGGGACTTTCACGCACAGATGGTGTATATGAGAAAGTTTGACATGAGATGTTTCCCAAATTTAGTAAACACAAAAATGAGGTATGCTAAAGATAGGATAAACCTCATCATGGGATCTGGGGCAAGGCAACATTCCTAAAAAAGAAAAGGCAAATGAAGCAGTGAATTAGACTTGATGCTGAAACCTAAGATTAACTCATAACCAAACTTTGCAAAGTAAAACACAACAGAAAAAAATATCACCCTTCTATAAATTCAGTTCTGGTAGACCCTATATCACATAATGGCCAGAACCTAGTACTCAAAAAACAAACTGATCTTTTAAAAAGAAAAGTCCATGCAGTACATTATCTTCATTCTGAGCAACTCCCACTGGATTGGTTTTGAATACTCTACAGACCTAGCAAATCTTTGGGTAAGAACTCTCCAACAAAGTTGGGCTTGTCAGACTGCTTACTCTTTATTAATATCAGACTGGAATTACAGTATCAGGCCAAATAATGATGTAAAATCTGAAAGGAGGAACGCTGCTAATTGCCAAATTTGTTCTGGAATTATCACATTTTCTGTTTCAGTGCTAAGCTCTGGGAGATTCACTGAATGAAACCTCTAATGAAACTGTAGATCAATGTCAGACACAAAGGATGAGGTAGAAAATATTCAGAAAGCAAACCTGTAAACTTGGGTATTAGATCCTTCAAAATAGACATCTTGGAGGATGACAATCAATATAAACATGTTGGGCATAATAATAAACCAACTTCTGTATGTAAACTCAAAGGTGTAACAGATATAAGGATGGCAAAAAATCTGGTTCTTCTCTGAAGATTTAGGCAAGTCATTTATTAAGATTCATTTCCATCTTGACCTTCAACCTGTCACTGCTTCCTTTCTGCCTTTCATGTTCTCTCACCTTGATGCAAGTCAAAATATTCTCTTGCTACATTGGCTGACATTTTATTTTAGGTAATTGTACAGTTTAACTTTGCTCACCACCATGCTTAACATATGGAAGCAATTAATTCATTTTCTTTGCCGTCATTAGAAGAAGAATCCTAGATATTTTAAATGTAACTTCATCATAGATTTCCCTTAACTAATTACATAATATCTAACCCATTTTCTTGAAAATAAAACTTGCTAGTTAAGAAATTAAGAATAGCATTGCTCAGAATAAACTCTGCATGCCACACTGTAATTTAAACTGTACTGTTATGTATGGTGAAGGACTGAAAGTTTAGAGTTACTCCCCTTGGCAAACATTTTTTTTAAGGATTGCTTAAATAAGCAGTACAGAAACCAGATGTCATTTGGTAAGAGTATCTGAATGACCAAAAATTTGCTGTCTGGGTATTTTTTTCCTTTATAAAAACAAGAAAAATTCTTTGGATTTATATCATATTTAGCAGCTGTGAAACAGTGCAAACATCTGTTTGTACCTATGGGGAGCTGACCCGTGGGGTCTTCATCTCTTAATCACCAAGCATCAGGCCAGTCTCACATGAACAGTTTACTGTTTTCTTTGCCATTGCCTCCCGCACTTCAAAGTTTTCTTATGCTCATGTTCTATTGGCAGAATGGAGGAACTAATCCATTCATTATAAGACCAGATGATTAGAATTTTTTGAGACATGATCACAGCATTCCCTCCACCCGGCCTGTGCCCAGAAACACATGCACATTTGCCTCGAAATTCATTTTGGAGTGTCTACACTTACTCCAAATAATGCAAGATTTATGAGCCTCAAGCAAGATTATAGTAGCACATATACTAGCCTACACCAGGCCTGCAGTCACCATTTGGGGTCACAGTCTTTAACAAGTCATTTAAAAATCATTTTTTCCCTTTTTTATAAGCATAAAAACATTATATTAGCTTTTATTTGGAGATTTTTCTCTTAGAATATTGCTACATTTTTTAAAAGAGTGATAATAATAACAACAACAGAAAAAAAAAAAAGCCTTACCACACTTGCTCACCCAGGGAATATCAGTTTCTAAAGGCCAACATTTTTACTGCACTTTATAAATAGGGAAAGTACGCTGAATTGGAATCGACGTTTGCCAGGTCAAATCAGCTGCTTTATTTATATATTCTTTTTTTATACGTAAAGTCTGCCAAATAAAGCATTCCTATTGAAAAAGAAGTAGGAATCAGCCTCATTTTTATATATTAAAAAATATTAATTAAATTACATTACATTACATTACAACAACTTCCAGTACACAAAAGATGTATTCCATACAACAGTGTTATTTCCGAGGATGACCCATCAAAAAAATGGTCTATTATTAGCAGGGTGATAATACATTCTCTGTAACTGACTCTTGATCAATGAATGCCTCTGGAGGCTGTGATTCCTGTAACTAACATTCTCTACACCATGTGCTATTTGCTCTGCACTTTGGAAACAAAAGACGAGGCCATGTTATAGCTTTACTCTCACCATGTGGAAATTATACTTTGTTGATTTCTCTTTTGCAAACATTCCAACCGTCCCCACAGGGTGTGGTGGGAGGAGGATGTACCCAACAACTTAAAGCTGTAGGAATATCCATGAACTTCAAGAAAGACACTAAGGTAAAAACCACATGCACAACCCCTCCCTTTATATCCTGCTGGGTTCAAAGCACTTCTGGTAACTCAATGACACACTCAAGAAAGACTAGACCTTGAATTTGTCTCATCTTTATAAGCAGTATGGTCTAATGTACATATTCTGAATCTGGGATCCATAAAACAGACTAATTCCCAAGGTACCAATAGGTATTCCTGGGAAAAGAGGTTCCATGGTCAATTTAATTTGGGAAATACTCGTAGAATGCCCCATTTTTTGGATAAAGGCAAGGCCTATTAGCAAATTAAAGACTCTGAGAACTACTGCAGTAAAGGCATCTTATATTGTTATTTGTAAAAACATAAGGGAAAAAATGAAGACATAAAAAGGTGAAAGAATAAGACACCATTCTCTCTTAACCAGGATCTGCACAGTTATTCCTCTTCAAGAAAGAGATTACAAATGCTTATGTGGAGAATTATTTTTGTATAAAACATAAAAAATGAATCTTTCTTTGCATATTAAATTATTTTTAAAATGGAAAGCTATATGCTGTGATACCAAAGTAGAAAAGGAAATATGAAGAAACTGCTTATAGTTCAGATATTGGAGACAAATTAAAGAATTACAGTAAGAAACAAGCTTATTATAAGTAGTTAGCTTATATTAAGTTCTATAAATTAACTTTGAAACTTTAGTTTACAACAATATCACACACTAGAAATCCAAGAAGATTTTTTTGTTTGTTTTAAAAAATGGTGAATAAAATATAGTAAACATTTCACCAGGGAAAAAAGTAAAGCAGCTGCAAAGGTTAAAATAAAATAGGAATTTTCTGAGGTTAGCTAGCACTCATAGCTCTTATTCTAAGGATAGCTGCTAAAATTTGACCTTCCATTTTGAAGACTTTGGGGGAGATAATTCCCCACAAGTCTCTCTTGTTTCTACATGTGTTGTGAGGAAGGCACTAGCTGTTCTTTCTTCTAAACTATCTTTTCAAGAATGTTTGTTTACTGAGCATCCTTGAAAGACAGAGATAGGGTCTCCCTGCAGAGCAAAAGAACAAGCATGACTAAATGCCTGTTATAAAAGAACTGGACTCCCTAACCTCTGGGTTCCTGTCTAATAACACAATCCACTGCAGTTTAGATGTCATCTGATACCTCTTCAAGCCATCCTGTGAAAAAGGAGGCTTAGGGAACCTATGCAAAATGCTGATATTCTGATTACTCCTATTGCTATTACATTTTTTCTGTCTTTAATTCGAGAGTCTCAAGTCTTGTACCAGAATCTTGGTACAAGATTGAAACTTGATTGCTTGAAAGTTGGCTAAAAGCAGGATAAACATCTCAGGCCCTTCACAGTTCTTAAGAAAAGAAGAAAACACACACACAAAGCCTAGGGGGCATTGGGATGGAAAGTCCGAGACTCCAAAGGATTACAATCTATTAGAAAGAAACCCATAGTATAGAAGGGATATCAAGGAAACTAGATACTAGATGAAGAGAGAAAAATCACCCATAAGAAATCATAACCATAAGCACTCCCTCACATGGGTTTCCAGACCAATTTTACTACTTCTGTGGTATAAAAAATGAGTTTCCCAGTGGCTCATGGTAAAGAATCCACCTGCAATGCAGGAGACACAGGAAACATTTACATTCTTTAAATATAAATAAATATTAAAATGAGAGCCCAGAGAAGGAAAATGTAAAAGAAAATTCAGAAGAAAATGGAGGATAACATGAAAAAAATCTGTGTTTAATTTCCAGAAAGATAACATAGAATGGGGAAGAAACAACTTTTAAAGAAACAATAGCTGAGAATTTCCAAAAACTATTGAATGTTACCAATTCTAGGGCTCAAAAAGCCCAACAAATCACAAACAAGAAAAATAAAAAGAAATATGCTCCTATACACATAATAGCAATAATTAGTAGAAAAGACCAAAACATTTCTTCAAATAAGCCAGAGTGAAAAAAACATATTATTTAAAAGTGAGTAACAATTAAACCAATAGCTCTTTCTTCTCAATAGCTGCAAAATCACCAGTGAAATGATTTATCCAGTGTGCTAAAATAATGCTCATCTAGAATTCTATACCCAATAAATTATCTTTTTATAACAACAACAAAAAAAGGCTTTTCTCAGATTCACCAAAAACAAAACCAGATTTGCTACCTTTTGCCATTCGAATTTCACTAAAGAAAATTCTAAATTATCATTACAAGCAGAAAGAAAATGGTGAAAGGTGTGAGACATGACAGAATGTTGAGAAAAGATATTGTTAAATAGGTGAGTGTTTCTAAATCAATGGTTCTTAACCAAGAGCAATCCTGCCCACTGCTAGGGGATTTTTTTTATTTGCTTCATTAATTTTAATAAAAGAACAATTATAAGTACATTTTAAATTTCCATTGTCAAAAAACAGAAAAAAATTTCCTTTGTCCACCATTCCCATTCCACTCTTCATTATTATGAATTTGATATTCATTCTATCAGTTCTTATATTTCCACATATATATGTGTATCAATAAATGAGATACAATTTGTAGTGCTTTCAAAAATTTTATATAAGAAGCATAGTATTCAATCACTTTGCTCCTGGCTTTTGTGTATGATTTTTTGTTTTCATTTCTTTATTTTAAATTTATTTATTTTTTAATAGTCGGATAATTGTTTTACAGAATTGTGTTGGTTTCTGCCAAACATCAACATGAATCAGCCAAAAAATATGGACCGCTTCACAAATTTGCATGTCATCCATGTGCAGAGGCCATGCTAATGTTCTCTGTATTGTTCCAATTTTAGTATATGTGCTGCCGAAACGAGCACCACCAGGAGATATTTGACAATGTTTGAAGACGTTTTTGTCTGAGACAACTAGGAAGGTAATGATGCTACCGGCATCCAGTGCATAGAGACCAGCGTGACACTGAGCGCATGCATGTGTGCTCAATCATGTCTGACTCTTTGCAGCCCCATGGACTGTAAGCCTGCCAGGTTCCTCTGTTCATGGGATTTCCAGGCAAGAATACTGGTACGGGTTGCCATTCCCTTCTCCAGGTGAGCTTCCCAACACAGGGATAGAACCTGCATCTCCTGAGACTCCTGCATTAGCTGGAAGATTCTTTACCACTGAGCCACTAGCGATGCTGCTAAACATCCTACAATGTACAGGACAGCTCCTTACAACAAAGATTTATCTGGCCCAAAATGTCAAAGGTGCTGAGGTTAAGAAATGCTGATCTGAATTACCACTATGTATAGCAGTGCTAATAATTTCATTTGAGTGTTAGAACTAAAATATACTGTAAAAACAGAATATAAATAGTATTAGTAAGTAAAGTAAAGTATTCTAAAGGCTTTGTATAATCTGTGTGGCAGAAAAGGAAACTAAGTAACTATAGGCTTTGACAAGTTAGCTGACCATATTAAAACATAAAGGGTAACTAGTAAATGTGTACACTTCAGAAGTTAAATTCTCTAACCTAGTAGAAGGAAGATATGGAATGGAAATAAAAATGATATAGAGGAAGCATGAAAAGAGACAGAAAACTGAAAGGCAGGAAAAAAAGTAGGGAATATAACAGGAACAAATACATCAGAAATCAAATAACTGTAAATAGACTAAAACTCTCCAGTTCAGAGAAAAAGCTTGTCAGTCTAGATAAAATAAGAATTCCAGCTAAATACTGTTTATAAGACATATGTACAAACATTAGGACACAGTAGTGTTTAGAATTAAAGGATGGAAGAAGATATACAAGATAAACACTTGCATAAAAAAAGATTTCTAAAGCTATTGATATTAGACAAAATAGACTTAAGGCAAAAAGCACTAGTGATGATTAAAAGGTAATTGAATAACACTTAAATGTTCAACACAATATAAAATTATCAATGGCATTTTTCACAGAACTAGAAAAAAATTTAAAATTTTGTACTGATACACAAAAGGCCCTGAATAGTCAGCTGGAGGAGTCAGGCTCTCTGACTTCAGACTATACTACAAAGCTACAGTAATCAAAACAGTATAGTACTGGCCCAAAAACAAAAATACAGTTCACTGGAACAGGATAGAACCCCCAGAAATAAACCTACACACCTATGGTTAATTAAATTACAACAAAGGAGGTAATACTATACAGTGGAGGAAAGATAGTCTCTTCAATAAATGCTGCTGGGAAAACTGGACAGCTGTATGTAAAAAAATGAAATTAGAAAATTCTTTAACACCATACACAAAAATAAACTCAAAATGGATTAAAGACCTAAATGTAAGGCAAGATACTATAAAACTCTTGAAGGAAACATAGGTGAAACACTGACAAAATTACAGCAATATCTTTACTGAGCTGTCTCCTATAGTAAAGCGACTTCACTTTCACTTTTCATTTTCATGCATTGGCAACTCACTCCAGTATTCTTGCCTGGAGAATACCAGGGACAGAGGAGCCTGTTGGGCTGCCATCTATGGGGTCGCACAGAGTCGGACATGACTGACGCAACTTGGCGGCAGCAGCAGCTCCTATAGTAATGGAATAAGAATAAAAATAAACAAATATGACCTAATTAAACTCAAAAGCTTTAGCACAACAAAGGAAACCATAGACAAAACAAAAAAAACAACCCACAGAATGGAAAAAATATTTGCAAACAGTGCAACCTACAAGGGATTAGTCTCCAAAATGTATATAATTTGTGTAACTCGATATCAAAAAAAAGCAACTTCATCAAAAAATGAACAGAAGAACCAAATAGTCATTTCTCCAGAGAAGACATACAAATGACCAAGAAACACATGAAAAGATGCTCAACTTTTTGCTAACTATTCAGTTCAGTTCAGTTCAGTCGCTCAGTCGTGTCCGACTCTGCAACCCCATGAATTGCAGCATGCCAGGCCTCCCTATCCAACACCAATTCCCAGAGTTCACCCAAACTCATGTCCATCGAGTCGGTGATGCTATCCAGCCATCTCATCCTCTGTCGTCCCTTTCTCCTCCTCTGTCATCCCCTTCTCCTCCTGCCCCCAATTCCTTCCAGCATCAGAGTCTTTTCCAATGAGTCAACTCTTCGCACGAGGTGGCCAAAGTATTGGAGTCCTTCCAAAAGGACTTCCAAAGTCAGTCCTTCCAAAGAACACCCAGGACTGATCTCCTTTAGAATGGACTGGAGTAATGCAAATCAAAACTACAATGAGCCTCACACCAATCAGAATGACCATCATCAAAAAATCTATAAACAATAAATGCTATGGAGGGTTTGGAGAAGACGGAACTCTCCTACACTGTTGGTAGGAATATAAGTTGCTCCAGTACGGAGGTTCCTTAAGAATCTAGACTATCATGTGATCCAGCATTCACACTCCTATGCATATATCTGGAGAAGAACATGGTTTAAATGGAAGCATGAGCCCAAATTTTCGTTGCAGCGCTATTTACAATAACCAAGACATGGAAGCAACCTAAATGTTCATTGACACAGGAATGGATAAAGAAAATGTGGTATATACATACAATGGAATATTACTCAGTCATTAAAAAGAAAGAAATAATGCCATTTGCAGCAATATGTATGGGCCTGGAGATTATCATAGTAAGTGAGGTACGTCTGACAGAGAAAGACAAATGTCATTTGACATCCCTTATATGTGGAATCTTTACCAAAAGGAGATATAAATGAACTTATTTACAAAACAGAAACAGACTTAAAGAATGAACTTATGATTACCAGGGGGGCAGGGTAGAGAGAAGGATAGATTGGGAATTTGCAACTGACATGTACACACTGCTATATTTAAAATAGATAACCAACAAGGACCTACAGTACAGCACAGGGAGCATTGCTCAATACTCTGTAATAAACTAAATGGGAAAAGAATTTGAAAAAGAATAGATATATGTATATGTATAACTGAATCATTTTGCTGTAGACCTGAAACTTAAATAGTATTATTAATCACTTATGCTCCAATATAATATAAAAATTAAAAAATTAATTCTATTAATAAACTGAATTATACCTAGTAACATAGACTTAAAAATATTTTAAAAACATACCTAAAACTACAAGGAAATTTAATAGATAATTTCTCTCTTATAATTGATACATGATGGGGAAACTAAATCAGTAAAGATTTGAAACCAGTTTCATAGATTAATGAACCCATTTTTTCCTTTTTAAGGATAATATTGGCTTTCACTTTTTTGACATACAGTTCTTCAGGAAAATGATAAAAGAAATGAAGAACTTTATGCCAAAAAATTGAAAACCAATAAAATTGATAAATTACTAAGAAAACACAAACCACAAAAATCAACCTATGAGGAAATAGAAAAACAGATAATATTATAAAAATTGAAGAAACTGAATTACTAAATCAATATCCCCCAAAATGAAAACAACAGGCTTTCTACAGGAAAGCTTTTCCCAACATTCAAAGAACAGATCATTATAAACATAGACAAATTCTTTTAAGAGTGACAAAACAGGAAAATCTCACCAACTCATTGTATGAGCAATACCTCATTATATTAACTACATTTGCGATGTGAAAATAAATAAGGAAAGTATAAAAATAGAATCTCACAGGCTAATCTAAGTAACATGCAAAAATATAAAAATTCTAGGCAAAACATTAGCATCAAATATAGAAATGTATAAAAAACAAAAAATGTAAAAAATAAATGCAAAAAAAAGTTAAAAAAAAATCTTAATGACCCAGATAATCACAATGGTGTGATCACTCATCTAGAGCCAGACA
>NW_011494826.1:8687546-8699136 GCF_000754665.1 Bison bison bison | reverse complement strand
AAGCATCACTACAAACAAAGCTAGTGGAGGTGACAGAATTCCAGCTGAGCTATTTCAAATCCTAAAAGATGATGTTGTGAAAGTGCTGCACTCATTGTGCCAGCAAATGTGGAAAACTCAGTAGTGGCCACAGGACTGGAAAAGGTCAGTTTTCATTCCAATCCCAAAGAAAGGCAATGCCAAAGAATGTTCAAACTGCCCTACAATTGCACTCATCTCATAGGCTAATAAAGAAATGCTCAAAATTCTCCAAGCTAGGCTTCAGCTGTATGTGAGCCAAGAAATTCCAGATGTTCAAGCTGAATTTAGAAAAGGCAGAGGAACCAGAGATCAAATTGCCAACATCTGCTGGGTCATAGAAAAAGCAAGAGAATTCCAGAAAAACATCTACTTCTGCTTCATTGACTATGCCAAAGCCTATTACTGTGTGGATCACAACAAACTGGAAAATTCTTAAAGAGATGGGAATACCAGACCACCTCACCTGCCTCCTGAGAAATCTGTATGCAGGTCAAGAAGCAACAGTTAGAACTGGACATGGAACAATAGACTGGTTCCAAATTGGAAAAGAAGTATGTCAAGGCTGTATATTGTCACCCTGCTTATTTAACTTATATGCAGAGTATATGATGCAAAATGCTGGACTGGATGAAGCACAAGCTGAAATCAAGACTGTCAAGAGAAATATCAATAACCTCAGATATGCAGATGACACCACCCTTATGGCAGAAAGTGAAGAGAAACTAAAGAACCACTTGATGAAAGTGAAAGAGGAGAGTGAAAAAACTGGCTAAAACTCAGCATTAAAAAAACTAAGATCATGGGATCTGGTCTCATCACTTCATGACAAATAGTTGGGGAAATAATGGAAATAGTGAGAGACTTTATTTTCTTGGGCTCCAAAATCACTGCAGATGGTGACTGCAGCCATGAAATTAAAAGATGCTTGCTCCTTAGAAGGAAAGTTACGACCAACACAGACAGCATATTAAAAAGCAGAGACATTACTTTGCTGACAAAGTTCCATCTAGTCAAAGCTATGGTTTTTCCAGTAGTCATGTATGGATGTGAGAGTTTGACCATAAACACGGCTGAATGCTGAAGAATTGATGCTTTTGAACTGTGGTGTTGGAGAAGACTCCTGAGAGTCGCTTGGACTACAACGAGATCAAACCAGTTAATCCTAAAGGAAAGCAATCCTGAATATTCATTGGAAGGACTGATGCTGAAGCTGAAACTCCAGTACTTTGGCCACCTGATCTGCAGAACTGACTCACTGGAGGAGACCCTGATGCTGGGAAAGACTGAAGGCAAGAGGAGAAGTGGATGACAGAGGATGAGATGGTTGGATGGCATCACTGACTTGATGGACATGAGTTTGAGTAAGCTCTGGGAGTTTGCGATGGACAGGGAAACCTGGTGTGCTGCAGTCCATGGGGTTTCAGAGTCAAACACGACTGAGCAACTGAACTGAAATGATAAAAAGCAAAATATTTCATAAGTAGGGTTTATTCCAGACATGAAAAGTATGTTCAATATTCAAAAATGTATTAATAGAATTTACCATATAGGTAGCTTAGAAGAGGAAAAATATATGATCCAATCAATAGATGCAAAACTTTATTTGATATAATTTAGCATAGATTGGTGGAGAAGGCAATGGCTACCCACTCCAGTACTCTTGCCTGGAAAATCCCATGGATGGAGGAGCCTGGTGGGCTGCAGTCCATGGGGTCATTAAGAGTCGGACACGGCTGAGCGACTTCCCTTTCACTTTTTACTTTCATGCATTGGAGAAGGAAATGACAACCCACTCCAGTGTTCTTGCCTGGAGAATCCCAGGGACGGCGGAGCCTGGTGGGCTGCCGACTATGGGGTCGCACAGAGTCAGTTACAACTGAATCGACTTAGCAGCAGCAGCACCATAGGTTGGAGAAGGAAATGGCAACCCACTCCAGTACTCTTACCTGGAAAATCCCATGGACGGAGGAGCCTGGTGGGCTACAGTCCATGGAGCTGCAAAGAGTCAGACACAACTGAGTGACTTCATTTTCACTTTTCACTCTCTTGCATTGGAGAAGGAAATGGCAACCCACTCCAGTGTTTTTGCCTGGAGAATCCCAGGGACAGAGGAGCCTGGTGGGCTGCTGTCTATGGGGTCGCACTGGGTCGGACACAACTGAAGCGACTTAGCAGCAGCAGCACAGATTTTCATAATTCAAAAAAAAAAGGAATAGAATCAAATACCCTTTAACTGATAAAGAACATCTGCAACAAATTACATACTTAATTGTGAATATTAAATCTTTCAAAACCAATGCAAGTATACTCACTCTCACTTCATAAACTCAGTGATTCAGTGGAAAACCTAGACAGTATAACATGACAAGAAAAAGGAATAAAGGAATGGAATTGGAAAGAAATAAAAAGAAAAAAGACCAGTATTATTTGTAGATGACATGATAGTCTACTTGGAAAATCCAAAAATAATCCATGTAACTTATGAAAATTAATTATAAAGCTTAGTAGATTTTCTTGATATGAAATCTACATCAACTGTATTTTCAGACACCAGCAACAAATGGAGAAAAAAATGTTATTTTCTAAAATATGATTTACTATATCAACAAAAATGATAAATTCTGCATAGGAATAAATCAACCAAATTATATTCAAGAACTTTATGGAGAAAACCATAAAATGTTTTGAAATACATTAAATGAATTCTATGTGAATTAAAAGACATTTTACTTTCATGACATAAAATACCTTCTATCAACAGATCTGCTCTCTCTTCTTCTCCCACGGAAGCACACATCAGCAGATTTCAGTCATAAGCTAGAAGGAGAGAAAGCCACAGATAGAATGGCTTCTTTACTTTTTGGGGAGAGCAGAAGTTTTAATAGAAGTTCTCATTTCATGGGCCAAGGAACTTAGTGAGGTAAAACATTTTCCCTCTGCTGATAATATTCTGATTGACCCACCTAAAACTATTTGTTTTTCTTTCTCTCCATCACGGTTAATCTCCTAATTTAACCTGGGGCTACTCAAAGTGTGGGTCACAGACCAGAAGCATCAAGAACACCTTAAATCTTGTTAGAAATACAAAATCCTGGACCTACTCCAGAATCCTAGACTTAGTGAATCAGAATATGCATTTTAATCAGATCCCTGGGTGAATTCTATGCATATTAAAGTTTGAGAAGCATTCTCTAGGAAATAGATCAGGCCAGTCTACTTGGCATGATCCTTTCATCAGTGAGGATCCTATACCATCCAATACAGAAGCCACTAACCAACTGTAGCTATTAAAACATTTGAAATGTGCAGTCAGTATAAAACACACAATAAGGGAGTGCCCTGGCAGTCCAATGGCCAAGACTCTGTGCTTTCACTGCCATGACCCTGGGTTGAATGCCTGGTTAGGGAACTGAGATTCCGCAAGCCGCCATATGGCATGGCCAAAAAATAAAAAAGTAAATAACACAAATGCAATACAGATTTCAAAAACAATACACAAAAGCAAATTTGAAGTATATTATCGTTCATATCAACTATATATTGAAATGATAATATTCTAGAGATACTGGGTTAAATAATGTTATTCAAATTGTTTCTCCTTACTTTTTTTTATTATGGCTACCAGAAATTTTTAATTACACACATGACTTGTATCATGGCTTAACATCCCATTTTTACTGGCCAGCACTGCTCTAGACCCTGTCTTCTGCCTCCCCAGTTGAAATTACATGACTCACCCCCATGCTAATTAGCATCCCTGCTACAATTTCATGATATTCACTTTGATATAACTAATCATTCTCTAGTCTAAGAATGTGATGCTGGAGAAGACTCTTGACAGTCCCTTGGACAGCGAGGATAACAAACCAGCTAATAATCCAAAAGGAAATCAGCCCTGAATAGTCCATTGGAAGGACTGATGCTGAAGCTGAAGTTCCAATACTTTGGCCACCTGATGCAAAAAGTCAACTCATTTGAAAAGACCTTGATGCTTAGAAAGACTGAGGGCGGGAGGAGAAGGGGATGACAAAGGATAAGATGGTTGGGTGGCATCATTGACTCAAGGGATATGAGTTTGAGCAAACTCCAGGAGATGATGAAGGACAGGGAAGCCTGGCGTGCTGCAGTTCATGAAGTCACAAAGAGCTGGATGCAACTTAGTGACTCAACAACAATAACTAGCCTAAGAAGCCTGTGTTTTACCTTATTATTAGTTATTTTCAGCTTTATTGGGGTATAATCAACAAATAAAATTGTAAGATATTTAAAGTAAACAATGATGATTTGATACACATATATGTTGCAAAAGGAATCCCCCCAAATTAATACATTTATCACCTCACATATTCACTTTTTTAGTGAGAACATTTAAGGTCTACTCTCTTAGCAAATTTTATTAATTTCAATTATGTAATACAGTGTTTTCAACTACAGTCACCATGTTATAAATTGGGCATCTTATTTTAGAGTTTTATTTCTAACTCCTAGTGCTATGTCTGAATTTTGAGGATCTCAACAGTTGTGTCCAATAAGGACTTTGATGCCAAAGGACAGACCAAGCTTTATGAAAAAAAACCTGGGCTCCTATAAAGAAATAGTAGAGACATAATCCATAAGCATCTGCATTTTGAGGTAAATGCTGCCTGCATATTTGTATGCACACATTTGTTTTTAAAAGTTTGGCCATCTGACTGTAACCTGAGGAATCTTGGTTAAACATTTCTTTATGCAAAACAAAGAATGTTGAGAAGTTAAATATTTTACCTCTGAGACTAAAATGGGGTTATTCTTTCCTCCCCCTTGAATGTTCAAGGTGGAAAACCAAGTGTAAATATTCAAAAGATTTTGTCATGAAAATCTCATCATCTATGAAAGAATAGTGGTAACTAACACCTTTGAATGCTTAATTAACTCAATAAACATGTACTACGAATCTTCTATTATGTATGAATGAGTCACCATTCTTTGCCGAGCGGGTATGAAGAGATTTCAGGTAATATAGAGGCAATGGAAGAGCAGTCCATGTCTTTTCTTAAGCATCTTACAACTTAGCTGAGGGAAATGGAGCACACAAATGGAAGCAGACTAAATGGAAATTTACACAACAGAAAAGTAACCAGTAAACACTGCTGCTGCTGCTGAGTCACTTCAGTCGTGTCCGACTCTGTGCGACCCCATAGACGGCAGCCCACCAGGCTCCCCCGTCCCTGGGCTTCTCCAGGCAAGAACACTGGAGTGGGTTGCCATTTCCTTCTCCAATGCACGAAAGTGAAAAGTGAAAGTGAAGTCGCTCAGTCACGTCTGACCCTCAGCGACCCCATGGACTGCAGCCTACGAGGCTCCTCCATTCATGGGATTTTCCAGGCAAGAGTACTGGAGTGGGGTGCCATTGCCTTCTCCGAATAAACACTGAGCTCCTGTTATATGTAGAGTACACGCCAGATAACTCATATGAACATGCTGAACACACGTGCTCTCAACATAAATTCAAGTGCTAATGGCTCAAAGGGGATCAGAATAGCTTGGATACTCAAAGGGTTAAGGAACTGTTTACAAAAGTAGGAAGCCAGGAGAGGGCAACCATGTGCCTGGCAGCAAGGCAGATGCCAGAACCTTCAGGTAGCACTGTAGTCCTCTCCTTCCACTAGAGAAGGTAGGGGAGGGGAGAAAGCACAGGAAGGGAATCAGTCATCTCAAGTCCACCTGTAGACTTCTGGTTTGTGGACCACCTGTGGGACAATCACCTGGAGAATGTGTGATAAATGCATATTTCTGTGACCTACTCCAGAGTCATCACTTCAGAACCTTTGAGGGCGAACTTCAGAAATGTGTACTTTGTGCATTGCAGGGGGTGTTTCATGCATACTGAAGTTTCTGGGCCACTCACTGGATGGAAACAAGGGTGTCAGACTGATTCTGACCTGAGTTCCAGGACTGTCTCCACAGCTTTGTGATATTGCCCTCTTCTTGTGCACAACTTAAGCCTCAGTTTTCCCATCTGTCAAATGAAAACAATAAATGTCCGCCTATAGTCTTGTTGTGAGGTTCAAATGATTAACAATCTTAGATGCTCAGGCATATAGTGAGCACTCAATAAATGCAACAGAAATTATAAAAAACTCATGAAGAATTCACTGATAGTCAATGATAACATAGTATTTAACTAAAATTCTGATACGAGGGCAAATCTCACAATAAGTGTTCTTTTCATAAGAAAAGAAATTCACCAAATGTGAATGGGTGAAGGAGAAGCAAAGACGAGATGAAATAGAGAAAACTTCTAAAAAAGCAGAGTCAGCAGTCCAAGCAGGAAGCTGGTCCTGAGGACGTGTTTTTATCACTTACTGACAACTGTCTATGTGTCCAGCCAACTCCACTTTTACATTAACTTAAAAGACCCTTATGATCACCCTTTGAAGTTGGTAACCAGCAGCACTTTAACTGAATGTCCACGAGGTTACAGATCCCAGGTCCCAGGCAAAGCCACACAGCTAGAAAGCCACACAGCTAGTAAGTCAGACAACACAAATTAGGCAACAAATTGTGATAGTCACACTGGCAGAATCCAACCTGTGAGGCACCCAGTATGCCTTCCATGGACAGAGATGAGCCAGAACAGTATAAGACATGCCCTGGAGTGAAGCTAAGTTCTGAGACCAGAGTGCACATGGATATCTGGGCTCACAAATGTGGGGTCACCAATGAAGTTCTATCTTCTATTCTCCTAAGAATCTTTCCTATTATCCCAAGCTATTATTAGTAACCATAGAGGCAGAGAAACAGTAGATATTTCCTGCCCAATCTGTAAATATGGAAAAATCTAAATCACTGTTCTGTTACTCTGCAGTTACGATTTGCTATTAGTGTTAAATGAAAACACCATCTTCTACAGTATTCTTGATACAGGTGAGTTGGGTTAAAAATCCAAGTATAGAAAACATAGCTCTGAAAGGATCATAGTCTGCCTGGGAAGAAGATCAGAATAGATATGTGTATCCATTTCTTCTTCCATACGAGCACCCTGATTTTTATTTGGGTACCACTTTTCCCCCACTTAAACCCTTGTGTTTCTGATAGGATTGACCCCTATTCCCAGGTTCCAAGAATGGACGCATGATCTATGCTTGCCCAATTAGCATATTCGATGGCTCTGGTGACAATTATTGGCTCAAGGGTGGCAAGTTATCTGAATTAGTCCAATCAAGAGCTGGTCGGAGAGTCTGCGCCGGAATATCAGAAAAGAAAAGGCCTCTTATTGGGATTGGCTAAAGTTTCCAGAGCACACTTCATGGAGGAAGTTAGCTGCATTATTTGCACCTCTGGATCCTGCCTAGTGGTAAAGAACCCACCTGCCAATGCAGGAGACATAAGAGACGTGGGTTCAATCCTAGGGTCAAAAAGACCCCCAGGAGGAGGGCATGGCAACCCACTACAGTATTCTTGCCTGGAGAACCCCCATAGACAGGGGAACCTGGTGGGCTATAGTCCATGAGGTCATAAAGAGTCGGACACGAGTGAAGTGACTGAGCACTGTATCTTGCCAGGCCAAAATCTCCAGCCCTACCTACTCTTCTCAGGTATGTGAGTCAATGATTTTTTTTTTTTTTTTTTGGCCTGAGCTTGTTTAAATTAGGATTTTCATCACTTCAGAAGAGCCACATTTAACCCAAAGGCCATCAGTCTTGTCACCAGCTTACACTTAAACATGAACTAATTGTGTGAGCACACGTGGACTGTGTGAACTGGGGGGAGAGGAGGAAGATTGGTCCTTAGTCCACAGGCAGGACTAACGATATTAAGGAGACAGAGCCTGAAAAGCAACAACTAAGTGAGACTAGACACAATACAGGTGAGAAAAACTGGAACATGCACCCCACTCTCTGAAAAACAGAAAAAAAATTTAAATATGAGATCAGAAGCTAATTTCCTAAGTGGTGGGGGAAGGAGATGTGGGAGGGGTGACATTCTTAAAAGAGACAAGGAGACTAAAACGAAAAGGACAAAGCATTTCAATGTAGGGCATATTTGGGACAATGTAGGATATATTTGGGACAATTTTAAATAGGAAGAGGCATTAAAATCTAGATTTTGCCTCAATAGTTGTGTTAGGAAGTTAATTCAGTTATTTGTCAGACAAGCTTAGGAAATCTATCTGTACTTATTATCATCAGCAAACGTTTTACTCGTGTTAGGAGAGTTGGGAAAATAGCCAGCACAAAATTCATAGTGCTTGAATTCATAATCAAGACTCCATGCTGATGGACAAAAGTGTAAACGATTTAAGCATATAATTCCATTTTAATACAAAAAAATAACCCTCTAAAAAACCTCAGGCAAAGAAATTGTCTCTGTCCCCATAAGTGGATTTTATAATTTTACCTGATGCAGTACTACCTCCTTTTAATTTTCCTCATGAGAAGCAATTAACAGATTATATAATTCCATGCACTTCTGTAGATACCACAAAATTAAATAAAAATAGATAAAATATGGGAAGAGTGAGAGGCACGAGCCATTTATTAAGTTAATCCTTCCCAACCAGGAGTCAGATTCAAGGCCTAATTGTAGCTGGATGACTTGAAATGACTTATTTAGATCTGAAGGACAAGGACTTAACTACAACAGAATACACATCGGAAAATATGTTGAAATGACCGAGACAATATAAAGAACTCAGATAGCTAGGATGGCAAATGGAAAATTAGCACAGTGGGGAAATTTCATCATATCTCGTTCAAATCCTTAAACTCCAGGTATATTTACCTTGTAAATTTAGGAATGACTTTACACAACATAATGACTTTACACATAATTCCCTGGTGGCTCAGAGGTTAAAGCGTCTGTCTGGAATGCGGGAGACCCGGGTTTGATCCCTGGGTCGGGAAGATCCCCTGGAGAAGGAAATGGCAACCCACTCCAGTACTCTTGCCTGGAGAATCCCATGGAGGGAGGAGCCTGGTGGGCTACAGTCCATGGGGTCGCGAAGAGTCGGACACGACTGAGCGACTTCACTTTCACTTTACACAACATAAGTTCCATGTATAATCATTCTAAGTGACTGTATTACCTACTGTGGTGTTATTTACACAAATTAAGAATTGGGTATCAGTATGGTGTTTCCCTCCAATACTCTTGCCTGGAAAATCCCATGAAAGGAGGAGCCTGGAAGACTGCAGTCCATGGGGTTGCTGAGGGTCGGACACAACTGAGGGTCGGACACAACTGAGCGACTTCACTTTCACTTTTCACTTTCATGCATTGGAGAAGGAAATGGCAACCCACTCCAGTGTTCTTGCCTGGAGAATCCCAGGGATGGGGGAGCCTGGTGGGCTGCCGTCTATGGGGTCACACAGAGTCGGACACGACTGAAGCAACTTAGCATGGTGTTTCCCACTGGCTAATGCAGGATAGACCACACGTGTTTTCCTGTCTGGTCATTGACTCCAGCACATTTTGTCTGTGCCCCTTGAAGCCTTGTACATACTGTCTTAAGGTCAGTTGTTTACACTCTCAACGCTTCCTTGGACTGTAAACCCACCCAGAGCTGAAACCACCTCTCATTCATTGCTGCTCATGCTGCTCTAGTTTAATGCTAAACTAAAGGTGCTTTGGCAGTATTAGACTAATGTCTCCCTTTTATTTCGTGATAAACTTTGGTATTTTTCGCCAACGAGTTAAAGCAAGAATTTTAAAACTAGGCTACCAATGAAGTTTTGGTACACTAACATTAGGAATATACCTGTAAGTCATTTTTACATATAATTACTAAAACTCAAGAAAAGATGAAAAGATTCTTTTCAGAAATGAATGAAACCAGGATAAAGAAATGTTGATACTATACAAGGATTTTTTAGGAATCCATATGCATTTTGCTTTATTTTATATATGCTTTTTAAATGATAATTAGTTATTATAGTATTTTGATACTATTTTACTACTATTATTATTATAGTATTTAGTACTATCTCATGGAGAAGGCGATGGCACCCCACTCCAGTACTTTTGCCTAGAAAATCCCATGGAAGGAGGAGCCTGGTAGGCTACAGTCCATGGGGGGTCGCTAGGGTCGGACACGACTAAGCGACTTCACTTTCACTTTTCACTTTCATGCGCTGGAGAAGGAAATGGCAACCCATTCCAGTGTTCTTGCCTGGAGAATCCCAGGGACGGGGAAGCCTTGTGGGCTGCCGTCTATGGGGTCTCATAGAGTCGGACATGACTGAAGCGACTTAGCAGCAGCAGCAGCAGCAGTACTATCTCAACAATAGTAGTAATTTAATTTTTAAAAAATTTTAATAAAATAAATGAAATGGTATTGTGATTTCAATACATCTGGTCACAAGGAAATCTATGGAAGACCAGGAGACTTTAAAACCATGTACTACAACACAGAGGGACGTTTATCTGAACTGGAAGAACAAACAGAAACAACATCCTCCTCAAATCTTCTGGTGTAAAACAGACCAAAAAAGTGATGAAAAATCATTAATTTCAGCCTACATGACATGGGTACACCTGTATATTCAATCCCAACCTTAAGTCTATATTTCAGGCTTTAAACCCAACTGATCCAAGACATCCCACATGGATGCTCCATAATAAACTGACTCCATCACATAGGGTAGCAGACTCAGGAGCCAGAATGCATGAGTTCAACCAGCAAACTGCTTAAGCTCCATGTGCCTCAACTTTGCCATCTGGCAACTGTGATTAGTAAAATGTTTCACCTCACAGAACTGATGTGAAGGTTAAAATAGTATCAGGCACATAGGCAAGTGTTTACTATCTTTGGGGAAGCCATCGATAATTCCTATCTACCTTCCTTCCTGTGGCTCACCACCCTCCTGCTTTCATTTTCTTCCAAATGCCAAGCTCTTTCTTACTTTAGCGCCTTCACCTCCTTCTTAGTTGTTCTGTCTTTTCCTTCTATTTATATCCCCAGAGGCCACCAGAGACTTTCTGGAGTGATAACATTTTGTATAACATCCAAGTTTTTCCTACAGTGGCTTCCATCTTGTAGTTTAAGGAGAGAGCAGGAGGCTATCAACACAGCAAGTGCTATTCTTGAATACCATTAATCTAAATGCCATAAGAAATCCAAGAGTCACAGAAACCATACAGTCGTGGATCGCCACTCATTGCCCAAGATATATTGGGACAATCTCTTAACCTCCCACACAGCACTGTTCTAAGACATGAGTAAAACGTCGTACCCATCGTCTAAAGTGCTTAAAATTTCACAAGGCTATGAATGTAGATCAAATTGCCAACATCCGCTGGATCATGGAAAAAGCAAGAGAGTTCCAGAAAAACATCTATTTCTGCTTTATTGACTATGCCAAAGCCTTTGACTGTGTGGATCACAATAAACTGTGGAAAATTCTGAAAGAGATGGGAATACCAGACCACTTGACCTGCCTCTTGAGAAACCTGTATGCAGATCAGGAAGCAACAGTTAGAACTGGACATGGAACAACAGACTGGTTCCAGATAGGAAAAAGAGAACGTCAAGGCTGTATATTGTCACCCTGTTTATTTAACTTATATGCAGAGTACATCATGAGAAATG
>NW_011494826.1:8637534-8687446 GCF_000754665.1 Bison bison bison | reverse complement strand
AGTGTCAGACTTTATTTTGGGGGGCTCCCAAATCACTGCAGATGGTGATTGCAGCCATGAAATTAAAAGACGCTTACTCCTTAAAAGGAAAGTTATGACAAACCTAGATAGCATATTCAAAAGCAGAGACATTGTGTGTTATTATCAATACTATTATTATTAATTGCTATTATTCTGTCCACAAGATGAAGACTAGAGTTCAAATACATCATCTTTCAGTTAAATGTAGGTCTTCATCTAGATAAGCATGGTTCATTCTGGTTGTCATAGTTAATTAGCTTACTTCCAATCCTGTGTGAAACAGTGAAAAATTACACCAGCTGTAAAGACAGTTTCTAGGTGCTATGCTGTCATAGAGCTGGACTCTGTCACCCTAGACAGCTTAATAAAGGCAGTCATTTGGTAATACAATTGGAATGTGGCAGATATGTTTTCTTTTCTTAAAAATTTCCTCATACCTGACAGACACACACAAAAAAGTACCCCAAGAAAAACAATAATGAAAGAAGGGAAGCAAAAAATATTTGAAGGCTTACTATGTGCCAGACACCAAGGGAAAAAAAAAAGTCCAGCACAGCTTTCATAGCCCAAGAGCCAGGATCAGAGGTGTGTGGCAGAACCTTCCCAAGGTCAAGGCAGAGTTACACAAACTGTGGCCCATTTTAAATGTTTTAGGTTGAGCAAATCAATGTCTTTATCAGGAAAAAAAATCCAATGCATTATAATTATGCTAGGCACAGATAATTCTTTTTTAGTATCAATTCAAAATGAATCCCAGGGCATGTGGTCTGATTGTAGGTCACAAGGATTAAAGGTATGTGATGAAAATCTGCTTTCCGTCCAGCATGTCCCGCTGACTGTAGGTACAACCTCACTTGGAGATGATACCAAAGCCCTAATTTGCATGTGTGAGACCTGAGCCAGCAGCGCTCAGCCCCACCCTGGGATGCTGCTGCTGCTGCTGCTGCTAAGTCACTCCAGTCACGTCCGACTCTGTGCGACCCCAGAGACGGCAGCCCACCAGGCTCCACTGTCCCTGGGATGGGCTTGGTTCAAAGCTGGGCGTTTGGACCCAACACTTTGATGCAGCCATTTGATGTCAGACCACCTTGTTAACATGTAAAATCACCATCTTTTCAAAAACATAAAAGCAATATTCCTACTAGCATTGGATTCAGGTATTATTGGGCCTATGTCTTACATATGAAGGAAAAAGAATAAACATGTTACGAAAATTAGTGTTGCTTAGAATGAGTTAAAAACATATAGCAAATTACAAATTTGGGAAAGCTGCAAAGGCAAAATTAAAATAAAAGCAGAAAAATAACAATTTTTTCTTAACTATTTAACAGACCTCTATGGAACCCCTTCCTATCTTTTTTGAATATATACTTCTTGATCATCCCTTCATATGCCAATGACTTTGCCATATCAGTCCTTAGAGAGAACAGGCTTCCCAGGTGGCACCAGTGGTAAAGAACCTGCCTGCCAATGCAGAAGACACAAGAGATACGAGTTCGATCCCTGGGTTGGGAAGATCCCCTGGAGAAGGAAATGGCAACCCACACCAGTATTCTTGCCTGGAAAATCCTATAGACAGAGGAGTCTGGTGAGCTACAGTCCATGGGGTCTCGAAGAGTCAGACACAACTGAGTTGCACACACAAAGAGAACAGAAAAATAATTCTTCCAGCATCATTGATCTAAATTTGTTTTTAATTTTTGACTCTTTAGAAAAGTTGCTGATAGTTACTGATAGTTTGGAAAATACTTTACTACTGGAAAATACACATACATTCTTAGGTTTGTTGTCAAATATAGGAAAACTTCCACCAAGTTTCTTTCATATATGAGTGTAAAATTTCAGGGCATCTTAAGGTTTTTTTGTGCAGTGAACAATCTTAAAAGCTCCTTGAATGAACAGAACTTAGTAACTCTTCAGTGAAACTTGTTGTAATGATACATTACAACAATGTAATTGTTGCTGATGTCAGTGTTTCATTTTAAGTAAGTTAGAAATGTAAATATTTCCCCAATATATCTATGTAATTCAGTGACATGTTGAGATACACAAAACATGTAACTTCACAAAGATATACAGTACTGCAAATTTTGTATACCACTGTGTACATGTGTCCTACAAATACAGTAATTCTGATAAAAATTCCCTTTTGAGAGATTTTCAAAATACTTCTAAACGTTTCAAATACATTACTGGCAGCAAAGAACTTCTGTTTTGATGAAGCTTTGATGAAAACTAAATGATTCACTTTCAATTTTGCATGCTAGATGACTGGAAGAATTTTCCACAGACTGGCTTCGGGTTCCATGTATTTCAAACCATGTTTCCTCTTCACCACCCACATCCTTTCAGTGCTAGGAGCTATAGCTCATTCTCCTGTTTCTATGCAAATTCTGGCCTTACACTTTTGTGTCACAATGTTGGTGACTCAAAGCAATAGATGAATGGATGATAAGAGTGAACCTAGAAGTAATTTCTACACCAAATCAGTTAGCTGAACAGCCCTACATGGATATAACTGCAAATAATGTAAAAATAGCTCTCTGACCTAACCATAAAAGGATCTCCAACTCAACTTTTCTTTAGCCTGTTCTCCAAAAGGCCTGTGATAACTCCAACATGAGAAAAAGCAGGAGGTAGGACAAAAAAGAATGCAGCCTTCATTAGTTCAGGTCAATTCAGTTCAGTCACTCAGTTGTGTCTGACTCTTTGTGACCCCATGGACTGCAGCACGCCAGGCCTCCCTGTCCATCACCAACTCCTGGAGTTTACCCAAACCCATGTCCATTGAGTCCGTGATGCCATCCAACCATCTCATCCTCTGTCATCTCCTCCTCCTCCTACCTTCAATCTTTCCCAGCATCAGGGTGTTGCATCAACTGAAGTTAAAATAAAATGACTATATCTACATATTACAAGTACCCTCCCAGAGCTTGAAGTTTATACTTCAACATTTTGCAATGAATCTGCCTTGACCCTGACTTACACTCCACCCCTACCTTAAACTTGATCATGGAGAATTTTCCTCTTTCTGTATTATTTAAATATAGAATATATTATTCTGCATGAATAAACTTTAATTTTGAAGTCAGAAGACCAGCATGAATCTACTACCCCAGGTAGTATAGGTTGGAGATGAAGTCTAGTTCAAAGAGGAGATAAATCTGATTCATGTATTATTCATAATTTAAATGGATATAATTTTAGGGTTTACTTTTTAGAATACATCAAAATATTTCCAGCTCAATATCATTGAATCAAATGGCTAAATGCAGACATCGAAAACCTTAGTGAATTAAATTATAAAGCAAAAGTTACAGAGGATTATATACATTTTGGTTACATTCTTAAGGAATAAATTGATATTCACATTGCACAATATTTCTAGATAGAATACCATATCATGTTTTATAACTCTACCATCTCTCTTATCACTCAACAGCTTACTTTGTGGATGGGTCTCAACAGCTATTTTCAATAGAACTGCATTTTAAGGAGTTTAAAAAGCGTAGTCTCCCTTTCCATTCTGATGTCAGATCATAAAATAAAACAGCCCACAGTAAGTACTTCATCCTGGGGTACTTTAGGACAGAAAGTTTACCTATCAGAGAAAAGGAGTTGAAAAATGCCAGAGGAACATCTCCTGATGAGAGAATACTAAAGAAATCCCTGACGTCACCAAGGTGTGTGGCTAGGCTTTCACACATCACATATCTCCATCTCAGGGCCATTTGCTGAGTCAGCACAGTGACATTTGATCAAATGGATCCACAAACCTTACATTGACATCTGTATCCTTAATCTGACCTTTATTTCAGTGGATGTCTCCAAGACTAGTCATTCATTCATCCATCCATCAATGAATGATGACTCTCTTTGTGCTAGAAAACTGAGACTGCATTGAATGAAACTTGAACGATGACGGAATGAAGGGCTTCCCAGGTGGTGCAGTGATAAAAACTCTTCCTGGAGTATTACTCAGCCATTAAAAAGAATACATTTGAAACAGTTCTAATGAGGTGGATGAAACTGGAGCCTATTATACAGAGTGAAGTAAGCCAGAAAGAAAAACACCAATACAGTATACTAACGCATATATATGGAATTTAGAAAGATGGTAACAATAACCCTGTATACGAGACAGCAAAAGAGACACTGATGTATAGAACAGTCTTATGGACTCTGTGGGAGAGGGAGAGGGTGGGAAGATTTAGGAGAATGGCATTGAAACATGTACAGTATCATGTATGAAACGAGTCGCCAGTCCAGGTTTGATGTACGATACTGGATGCTTGGGGCTGGTGCACTGGGACGACCCAGAGGGAGGGTATGGGGAGGGAGGAGGGAGGAGGGTTCAGGATGGGGAACACATGTATACCTGTGGCGGATTAATTTCAATATTTGGCAAAACCAATACAATATTGTAAAGTTTAAAAATAAAATAAAATTAAAAAAAAAAAAAACTCTGCCTGCCAATGCAGGAGACACAAGAGACGTGGGTTTGATTCCTGGGTTGGGAAGATACCCTGGAGTTGGAAATGGAAATGCACTCCAGTATTCTTTATTGGAAAATTCCATAGACAGAGGAGCCTGGCAGGCTACAGTCCATGGGGTCTCAGAGAGTCAGATATGACTGAGCGACTGAGCACACTGAATGAAAGAGGCATGCATTTGCCCTCATGGAACTAACAGTTGAACAGTAAAGTTACTTATTATTCAAACAAGTAATTAATCATAGAGAGGATTTCCCCTGCTGCCAGGAGTATTGGATTTGAGTCTGAATTGGTGAGAAGGAAGTATGTTTGCCAAGACATTAACACTGTACTGCCCGGGCACAGGTATGGTTTTGATGTTGCTCAGATGTTTCAACTGTGAAGTCAGGTTAGAGAATCCCTGAATTAGGTGGAGAGACTTTCTACCAAGGTAGAAAACACCTGACGGGGAGGAAGTTTGAGGGGAAACGCATGAGTTTCCATCCTACCTGAGTTTTGACAGAGGAGTCCAAGTGCTATATCAAGCTTAGAGTTGGACATCTGTGTCGGGATGATAGTGGAAAGATCTAAACTGAAGACAGGTGAAAGTGATTGACATTTACCCTGTAACAGAAGCCAAGGCACAATATGGAATTACCTATGGGGAGAGCATAGTGAGAAAATGGGAAAAAAATATTTCATCGAAGAGAGAGGATGCTGGGTCAGTAAAGGAAGCTAGGAAGGAGTGCTGGTAAGTTAAGAGGGGAGGCAGGCAAATGGGATGCTGTCAAAGTCAACGCAAGGCAATGTTTCAAGAAGAGGGCACGTAAGTGAGTTGAAAGCTGTATTTAATTTGGCAAGGCCTGGGACTCCTTTTTTGGGCCTTTCCCATGGTAAGTCTCTACTTTGGCAAGATAGCTATTAGCAAGAAATTATTATTTAAAATCAAATTATAGGATACTCAAAAGTCTAGTTTTTTAGGATTTAGAAAATAATTAACATCTCAATTCAGATCCTGAACATAAATGGTAGCATTCCCTGTGCACATGCAGTCATGACTTCTAGCTCTGAGATATATATTATATTCACCAATTTGTGGGTTTAAACTTGGCAAGTACCACCACTCTTTTAGGGTTCGTAGCATTCTTCCTGTTGCCAAGCCTACCCAGGGCAAAACAAACAGAGTCATCTTTCAAGACACGTGTCCTATTTGGGCCCTTGCTGTAATGTATAAAGATTTTTGTCACTAGCACAGTGTCTATACCATTTTGTTCTATTTCTTTACATGTGTGTCTCCTCCTTGAGGAGGGTAATAGTCTGCTATGAGCTTGTCCCCCCAATACCCATCATAGTGCTCACCACTCAGTATGTGCTGAATAACTGTTTGCTGAATGAATAGAAAGTTGCATAATTTTTCTGTAAGTTCATGAATAGCCAATCTGGAAATTCCATCTCTAAGTATTCTTTCATCATAGACTATAAAATATTGTTTAAATAAAGGATGTGGTTTATCCATATTTAAGTTTTAGGTCAATTTTCTATGGAGTTAGTAAAATCTCATTCCAATACAAATTATTTAATCCCTTGGTGCCTTGGGTTTTCTGCCTATAAAATAAGAACAGCCATGCTGATTTCCTTGGGAGCTCTAGTGAAGGTTGTCAAACTCAGAGCTCTATTTCCCCATAAGGGATACTCCTTAAATTTGAAGACCAATTGATAATCATGTCTGTCTTGTTCTCTAAGTGGTTATGTCAGAGACTGAGGGAGCAACACATAAGTCCTCCAGGTCTGTTTATATTGGCTCCTGGAACAGCTGCTAAAGGCTCAGTCTTGTGTCCAGTAAAAGATCCCTGGTGCTAGGAGCTGGGTTAATCATGGCACTCTTTGCCCCAGTGGTGATATTTTGTAGGGATCCAACCCTCCCTGGTCTGGACACTGGGCATATGTAGTATTGGTGGCTTCAAGGTAGACCTAGAATAGCTGCAGCAAAGGAGTCAATCCTGCCTTTAAGGTCATATTAGACTTGGATTCATTTGTTCAGAATTAATCTTCACTACAGTTCAAGTCTGCTGTTTGGTTGATTTAAGGGTCTTTTGGTGAAAAATCTATCAGTCGAGAGATTATCTTAACCAAGGGCAATCATTCAGACTGCAATTTAAATAAGAAAATGTATTTGCATTTATTATAAGTCCACTTGGTCTTCCCTGGTGGCTCTGTGGTAAAGAATCTGCCTGCTGACAGACAGCGGTTTGATCCCTGGGTCAGGAAGATTCCCTGGAGAAGGAAATGGCAACCTACTCCATTCTTGCCTGGGAAATCCCATGGACAGAGGAGCCTGGCAGGCTACAGTCCATGGGGCCTCAAAAGAATCAGACATGACTTAATGACTAAACACAACACAATAGATTCATCTGTTACATAATACCCCCATTAATTGAGTTCTGCTCATATGCCACGCTTCTGAAGTGACTTACAGCGTTATACATTCACGTGGGTCTTACACTATCCCATTTTACGCATGCAGAGGGTGTTGTTCAGAGACATTAAACAATCTGTTCAGCATCACACAACTGGCAATAGGCAGGAACCAGATGAAATTCTCCTCTCCCTCACTCTCAGCTCAGCCTCTCTCCTACTGTTCAGTATTGTATCCTAGACACTCATCTCTCTGCAGCCTTCTCATATGCTTTTGTTTTAAAGTTAAAAATGTATCCTCAATTGGCTGAATACTTGCAATCCCACTCCAAAGGACGTAGATATAGGTTTTCTTGTCATTTAAGATTATTTTGAGGCAAAAACAGACCATGTTCCTATGACATTTCTGCAAGTGCAGGGGCAAAGGGACTATGCCCAGTTAGTAAGGATGGGCAACAGATCTGGCAAAACCTACTCTGCTGCGAACTTAAGGAGCAGCCAAGTTGACGCCATGAGTGGGAAGTTTAAATGAGTACATTCCAGTAGAGAAGTATAGAGGGATCATGCTGAGAGGGCCAACATTTGGTACATGTGCTGATCACAGCAGGAAAATTGGTGCCCAGGTCATGGATCCCTATATGTACAAGCTTCTCTTCTGATGACCCTGAGCAGGACTTCTGGTGGGCCTTAGGGTACTGTATGATGCTTGTTATTGGTGCTCCTTTTGCTGTGGACAGTTTCTGCTATTACACTGTCTATCTGATAGTTTGCATTACTCTGTCTTGAAATATTCACCATGTCATGGGAGAAAACAGGTGGGTATTAAATTGCAACTCAAAGTGGTGATGACTGTTATCACAAAGACAAACGAAAGACTCCCAGAGGAGACATTAGAGCCAATTTCCTGAACAGAAAACCACGAGGAGCCTGGTCATAGAGAAAAGGATAGATGGAGGCATAGAAGCAACAGCACAATCAGCCAAGTGCAACTAGTTCAAAGTCTCTGAAGCACAGACTGAGAGAGAGAGGAGTGAGCGGGGGTCAAAAAGTCACTGAGGGTTTTTAAGCAGAGATGCAGCATGAACATCTTTGTTGTTTAGTGTTGTTGGCAGTTGTAAAGGCGGATTGGAAGAGAGAGATGCTGGTTAGGAAATTACCAGGTAATTTTTTACCTGGACAACTACAACTACCACCTTATGGTTGACAGATTAAACACTTTATTTGCATGCTTTAAAAGGTCTATAAAGAACAATTAATGCTCAAAGTATTGCTTTGTCCAGGTAAAAAATGATGACTGTAGGCATATTCAAGAAATACTAGGAATTAAAACTATCAATACCTAAAGACTGATGGGTGAGGGGAGAAGTCAAAGAGAGGAAGAAAAGAGGTCAAGGTGATTCCCAGGTTCTGGCTGGAGAAGATACTAGGACCGTTAATGGCTTGGAGAGACGGGAAGAGTGGTGGGTGCTGGTTTATACCAGGAGCTAAATCAAGCTGACCATGACCAGGTGAGAGCATGAGCTTTGAACAGAGACTGTGATTCAAGTCCACTGCCTTCTCTCCCATTCAGTAGCCACACAATGCTGAACAAGTTGGTTAGCCTCTCTGAGCCTCAATTCCCTAACAGTAAAACTGAGATGATAAGAGTATGCAGCTCGTAAGGCTGACAATGAGATTAAGGGACAGGATGCATATATAGGATTTATATATACTTAGTACAGCTCCTGGTACATAGTAAGAACTCGATAATGCTAGCCACTTTTGAATCACTAACTTTTTATACAATATGCAATAGGATAAAAATGAATTTTATTCTCCTGGTCACAGAAAGTTTTCTTGCTAGTTTTATTTTACCAGCTTAATCTGAATTTCTGCCAAGGCATTTATGACATAACACATAAAAATTGCTCTTGAATTAACCCACAATCTGAGGACTTATCACTGGCTTCCTGATCACAAAGTCTACATAGCTTCCTGGAAAACTGACCCCTAGGAGCCCACAAATAAGAGAAGGTTAGGCTGACCCAGCTTGAATGGTGCTAGGACAGGTCCCAATTCAATCAATACCATAATCTGACTTCATATTTCCCTTTACATGCGTCTCAAGTCACTTCAGGTGTGTCCAACTCTTTGAGACTCCATGGACTGTAGCCTGTCAGGTTCCTCTGTTCATATTTCTCTTTACACAGCTCTTATAAGCTCTCCCTAACAATTGTGAACAATGGACAAAATCGTTAAGCCCATGAGGTAGATAGTGGTATCTGTAGTAACGAAAACAAGTCTTGGTCCATAGCAGGGACTCAGCAAGTCTTGGCTGAACACTGGGTGGATTCCTTATATCTCCACTGCAGTGTAGTCTCAGGAAGCTACGCCTTACCATGCTGATCTCTAAACACTTCTTCCTTCCACCCAAGCCATGCGCCAAACAGCAATACTTTGAGCATTAATCGTTCTTTATAGACCTTTTAAAGCATGCAAATAAAGTGTTTAATCTGTCAACCATAAAGTGAAGACCATAAAATAAATATGGATTGAGACCAATATTGATATGTATAAATTCCTCCAAGTATATACACTGATAAACTAAAATGTTTTTGCTTGTAATGAATTAGTAGTTTGACCAAGTCTCTCTGTCTGAACATGAATGTGTTCTCCCAGACAACTCAAGACAGTATGAATTAGTTGAACTTACGGGTGCCTGTGTTTTTCAAACCCATTGGAAAGAACCTAATTTAGGGATCAATGATTTAATGAGCCTTTCAAAGCTGAAAATATATCCCACTGAGATTTAAAACAGAAAATAGATTTAGATAGGAAAAATAAAACAAAGCTAGTTTTGTGTTTCACGGACAGAGGAATGTGCTAGAATTATTTACTGCTTTCTGGACTTTGCATTATGACTAAATTGATATTTTCCAGGTTTTTCATTAACTTAAAATGTTCTGAGGTAAACACATCATTTGCCATGATTAAATCCAAGGTGTTTCTGCAGCTTCCTTCTGAGAGCTAAACAGGAGGCTGGAAGGTAAGGGTTCTGATCAACCACTTTGTGAAAGTAGGACTGGAGAAAGTATATAGATTTCAACCAGAGGCCGGATTGAGATTCTAACAGCTATGCCAAGTAGAGGTTCTACAACAGAATCACATGGTAAAACCTTCTAGTCCCGAACTTCCCTACCCCTAAAACCAGAATTCATTCCACCTTGTCTTAAAAATAAAATAACATAGAACTGATCTGCCCACCCTCACACGTTCCGCATCAGTCCTTCACAAAATCTCTGCAAGGACAGAAACTTCTACTACCTTTCTTAATGGTTCTAGGCAAGTCCAAGTTAATAGATATACAACTTTCCAAAGTCTCTAGCATTTCAAATTTCCTTCCCAAACTGAATGAGACTGACTGTCAGTTTTCATTAATAGCAGGTCTTTTACAACAGGTGGAAGATTAAAGATGACCAGAAAAGTCAGTTCAGTAAGCCTTTCCTTTCCCCTCCCTCCATTCCACCCCCTCAGTCTTAAGAGACAGGGATACTTCTAGGGTGAGACTCCACTGGGCCCCTAAAATCCATCTGATGGCAAATAGAGAATGTCCTAAAATTGGCCCGTACTTGCCACCTAGGCTAGATGCCCAGGTGGTCACCCAGCAGGGCCCTGAGTAAATTATCTGGGGTTGCTCATAAAAAACACTCAGTAGAAGTGCCCAGACATTTTTTTTAGGATACTTTTTCTTGAATCTTGGCTACCTGATTTGACAAGCAGTTAAATTTTGAATGCTGACTTCTTGATTCACAAGCAGAGGCAGCACATGATCCACTTGTTTTATATCCACGTCCTTCACATCTTACGTTTACCTAAGACAAAGCCAGGCCTTTGCAATTCTTGTCCAGAATGGAACATGGTCCTGAAATTCCAAGACATTAGTAAACAGTTCTTTAAATTGAGTTGCAATTACTTTCTCTATGATTTTCAACTTCTGTCCATTCTCTGGAACAAACCATGGAACCCTTCCATATACAATGACATTCTTCTAAGGAAGTTTTAATTCCTTGCTTGGCAATGGTGGTTGCTCCCTTTAAAGGAAAGATTGAAATTTTAAAGTATTTAGCAAACAATCAATTAATCAGAAACCTTATCTACCAGTGTCAAGTGTCACAATCAATATTATGAATGCGGCTTGGCTTTGGCTTTCAGTCGCTTAGTCCTACTCTTCCCACCAGGCTCCTCTGTCCGTGGAATTTTCCAGGCAAGAATACTGGAGTAGATTGCCATTTGCTACTTCAGAGGATGTTCCTGACCCAGGGATCAAAACTGTGACTCTTGCATCTCCTGAACTGGCAGATGGATTCTTTACCACTAGTGCTACCTGGGAAGCCCTAACATTATGAGTTATGAATTCATAATGAATAATCAGCAGTAATTAATCAACTTATTCTTATGGGATTGTTTTTGTCGGGTTCTGTTGTCCTTGTTTTATAATGCCTCCTCTAAAGAAAAAATCAATTAAGAACTAAATAATGGGGGGAAGGCATCAAAACAATGTAGTGTATGCTAGTTGCAAATGTAACCTGCAGGACAAGTGGGAGTGGGCATAAGGCATGAAGCAGTCATGCTTACTTGGCTTAGAGCAACTCCAGCCCTTTAGTATTTTACTTCATTCTCATAACAACTCTGTAAGGTGGGTTTTTACTCTCAATTTACCAAAAAAGAAACTGAGGTTTTAAGAGGTTATTTAAGTTGCCCAACATGACGCTCTTGCTGTGGTAGAGCCAGGATCCACACCCAAATCTAATTCCAGAGTGTACACTCCTTGAAGTGTGTAATACTCATTACCTCACAAAGAAATCTTCCTGGCTTTCCTGTTGGCTCAGATGGTAGAGAGTCCACCTCAATGCAGGAGACTCAGGTTCAATCCCTGGGACAGGAAGATCCCCTGGAGAAGGAAATAGCTACCCACTCCAGTAAAGAGAATTCCATGGACAGGGTAGCCTGGCAGTCCATGGGGTCGCAAAGAGATGGAGATGTCTGAGCAACTAATATACTACAAAGAAATCAACACAAGAGCATTACAACTTATCTTGGGATTCAATACTATATGTGGGCCACTAACACTGTGCCCCTTTCTGCTCTTTGTTTTATGTGCAGATCAACCAAAGAATATAATTTTTTTAGCTTTAGAACATTCTTAAGTCATTGAATTGCAATTTAATTGTGTATAATTTGCAATGCCATAAATCTTTCTGTTGGGTGTTTCCAAATTGGCATGTCACCAAACTCTTATAGAATGAAAATTAATAACAAAAATGTAAAAGAGAACATGCCCTAGCAGAGAACTTTGGGGAGAGAAAAATCCTTTGGTCATTTATTTTCCAGAATATTTTAAAGCTATTAAAATCAATGAGTCTGGGGGAGGGGTGAGAGTAAACTTGGAGAGGAGCAAGTCTCCTCTGCAAACCCCATTAGGAATGGTGGGATGCTCTCCCAGTAAACTGGCAACTAAGGGAATCCTGGTGGTTCTCATCTGTGTCACCCACTTCAACTCTGACCAGGATTCTGCTTGACCACCCTGTTTGTTTGCTAGCTGGCCACCTCTCAGCAGGAGATGGCTTAAATCATGTTACTCTACCACCCATTTTTCAGGCATATCCATTTCTGCCACATCCTAGAAACAACCACAGTGGGACTTCCTTGGTGGTCCAGTCGTTAAGACTTCATCTTTCAATGCAAGGAGTGCAGGTCCAAGCCCTGGTAGGGTAGCTAAGATCCCACATGCCTCTAGGCCAAAAAACCAAACAATAAAGCAGAAGCAATACTGTAACAAACTCAATGAAGACTTTAAAAGTGGTTCACACACACAAAAAAAATCTTAAAAACAACACAGTATTCAAGGCGGTGTGTTCAAGACCCTCCTCCCGTTTCCCAGGGATGGGAGACGGATCTAGTCAGCTGTGGACAAGACACTTGAGTTTTCACCTAAAAGAACGGGTGAGAGAGAAATAGCATCTTCCGTGGCATGTCATGCCAGCTGTGACATTTGCCACACAGAGCTACACCTTCCTCATAAAGGACAAGGTTGTTCACCACTTTCTGATTCCAAAATTATTTCCAATATGGGTGCCTGCAATTAACCTCATTTCCTGACTTTTCACTGGGAGGTATAGGGAAAGGTTCTGGTGCTCTCAACTGCACTCTCTGCAGCTAGCAAACAGCCAGGATACTGGTGTACGCGTACTTTCAACTTCCCTACAAGGGTAGAAAACCTGAATGCATCCTTTGTGTTTGAATCTCTTTTAAAGTTTTTAAAAGTTGAATATGAAATTAAAGGAAAAGAGCTCAACTTACAAATCTTTGCATCTAACCATGCAGCACATCTATCTCATTTTATCTTGGCTTGAGGTCACGTTAAGAAGTATCATGAGCAAAACCAAAAGGGACCTCATACCAGTGTTACATGTGAGGCACAGACCTGTATCCCTGCACGTTCTGGCCGCGAATGATTCTAAAAGCAATGCTATGAAATAGCATCACCTGGCTTCACTGGTCTCTAGACCACTAGTGCCAGCGCCCTCACTGAAAAAAACAAAAAAAAATTCTTGCTCTAGGAAACTTTGTGTTGAAGCCGTCATTCTCAGGGTCTATGCCTTCTTACTTCCCTGATTGAATCTAAGTTTGCTACTACAAGAGGCTTAGTTCCTTTCTTGCCCAGAAAACAGCTTTATCAGCTTGATACAGTACACTGGATATATGGTCACCGCCAGTAACAAAGGATGCCTCTGTGTATACTGGGGGTGGAAGTGGAGGTGATGGTGTTGATTCACCTCAGAACTTAACACATTTCTGCTGCCATTAGGGCTCAAGTGTAAGAGGAGACTATGGAACACCATCAAAAAGAAGAATCTACTCAGGGACTTCATTAGCAGTCCAGTGGTTAGGACTCTGTACTTCCACTGCAGGGGCATGGGTTTGATCCCTGATCAGGGAACTAAGATCCCTCATGCCATGAGGCACAGCCAAAATAGCTTTTTAGAAAAAAAAAGTTACTTGGTAATTATCTATTATAAAGTGAAAGTCACTCAGTCATGTCTGACTCTTTGCAACCCCATGTACTACAAAGTCCATGGAATTCCCCAGGCCAGAATACTGGAATAGGTAGCCTTTCCATTCTCCAGGGGATCTTCCAACCCAGGGATCAAACCCAGGTCTCATGCATTGCAGGTGGATTCTTTACCAGCTGTGCCACAAGGGAAGACCAACCTATTATATGTGATTTGCAAATCATTTTCAAATATCATGCATTAATCAGCATTGCTTTTGGTTGTAACAGAAACTAACTCAAGCTAAATAAAGCAGATAATAATAATTGATTATGTGGATACTAGAGTATCTTACTGAGCTCAGGGCAGGAACGCAACTTGGCCTCAAGAATGAGGAAGTGGGAAGCTCTAGTCCAGGAAACCCCCCAAATCCTCTCTTTTGTCTGTATTCTAACTGCAACACTGCTTTCTCTATGATTCAACTGCCTCGTTGAAAAAAATGTCACCAACTAAAACCTTCTGAGTTTGTCTCTTCTTTGTTTAGAAGAATGGCCAGATAAAACTGGAATTTTGTGGTCTTTATTGCAAGTATTTAAAGGGCCTCCTTGGTCAGGTGCCCAGGCATCCTTTGTCAATCACCTGGGGTAGGGAGACTGTGTCATGTTACTCAAATGTGGCTTAATAGAGTCCAGCCATTACAGCCATGCAGATAGAAGGTGGGCTTCCCTGATAGCTCAGCTGGTAAAGAATCCACCTGTAATGCAGGAGACCCCAGTTTGATTCCTGGGTTGGGAAGACCCCCTGGAGGAGAGCATGGCAACCCACTCCAGTATTCTTGCTTGGTGAATCCCCATGGACAGAGGAGCCTGGCAAACTACAGGCCACGTGGTCACAAAGAGTTGGACACAACAGAGCGACTAAGCACAGATAGAAGTGGGCAGGCAGTGGACACTCACTCATACCCAAAAGTGAGCGTCCAGGAAAGGCAACCCAGTAGATTGTTGTTGTTGTTGTTATTTAGTCCCTAAGTCACGTCTGACTCTTTGTGACCCCATGGACTATAGCCCGCCAGACTCCTCTGTCCATGGGACTTCCCAGGCAAGAATACTGAAGTGGGTTGCCATTTCTTTCCCCAGGGGAATCTTCCCAACCTAGGGATCGAACCCTTGTCTCTTGCATTGGCAGGTGGATTCTTTACCATCTGAGCCACCAGGGAAACCCCAATAAAACCGACATTTATTATTATTATTACTATTATTTCCATTTTACAAAGGAGAAAACTGAATTTTATATCTCTTATATAAGAGATTATATAGGTAGTCAAGTCAAAACTGAAAGTGGAATCAAGGTCGTCTCATTCCCTTCATCAGCCTTTATGAGATAAGTAACAAGAGAAATTTTAAAAAAAAAAAAGGCACACAAGCACTCATCCTCTACCTGCAGAAGACTTTAAATTTAACTGGAGATACAAGACAGACTTTTACAAAAACAGTTAAATCACATTTTGAAAACAGCATATACCATACAAAGCAATATGTAAATATTTCAAACTATGGGAAAAAAATAAACCTTGGATTCTTATTTGGAAGGAACTTAGGAAAGAGTGTGGGGAGGACATTTCAGGCCTAAGAAATGGAAGAAGTCACACATTACCAGCAGCAATTCTCATTAATACTGAAAATTTGACTCACTCATCACCCTACTATTTTCAAGAAGGCAAGATTTATATTTTCAAAGAAACAAGAGGTGGAAGTATAACTACAGAGAGCCCGAGATTTCCAAACAGGCACAGAACCCAGCCCCCAGGCTCCCATTCTCCTCCCCAAACAGAGCCAATTTCTTAGAACTATGTTTTCAGAGGCAGCCACCACAAAAAGTGCTATCTTAATCTCTCATTCAATAGGATTGAGGCAGAAATCCTTCTCAGATCATCCTCTGAATAGGATTTCATTTGTTTTCGCATCACTGCTCTCAAATCTAAGACTTACTTCTACTAAGAATTAGTTCTTCCTGAATTTCTCTAATCTACATCCAACGTCATTTTTTGTATCCAGATGTCAGAAATGACATCCAGATCCAAACAAGACAAAGTGCCCAGTTAGAGCAGAGCTCAACTGAACAATACTTTGCTCAGCTACCTCACTGCACACTATGGCTCTACAATCCCACCCAAACCCCTTGAGTTGGGAAGTCAGGGATGCTGACTCTAGATTCAGACTTTCTACAAGCTTGTCTAGTGACTGAACCTTCTGAAACTTTTGGCTTCTTCACTCAGTTATCAACAAATATCTTCTGAGTTTCAATTATGTGCCAGGTCCTATTCAAGGCTCAGGAGGTACAGCAGAAACTAAGCAAAAAAATAAAATGATTCTCTGTCCACATGGAGCTTACAATCTATTGACCAGAGACAGAAAATAAGTATAATAAGTAAATTATATAAAATATTAGAGGAATATTTTGAAAATAATAAAGCAAAAGGGAATGGGGAGTAGAAGGGGGTGGTTATAATTTAAAATAACATGGCAAGCGTAGGTCTACATGACCAAGTGACAACAATCGAAGGAGATAAGAGATATGCAAATGCCTAGAGGAACAGCATTTCAGACTGAGGAACAGCCTGTACAAAGGTTCTGAAGTGGGTGCAAGCTCGACATGATTGAAAAACAGCAAAGAGGTTGTTGGAGGGAGAGACAGGGGAAGAGAACAACAAGAATTATGGTTGGAGGGCGATGGAAGAGCAGATAGAACAGAACTTTGGAAGGAGGTTGGCTTTTATTTTGAGGGAAATGAAGTCCAGTGGAGGAGTTAGAATATGATCTGGTCTAAAGTTGGATTTGAACAGGGACACCCTGGCTGATATATGAGTATTAGACTTCAAGGTAGCAGGGGTAGAGGCCAGAGAACGTGTTAAGGAAGAAAACTGTAGCTCCTATTTGCCCACAACAGTCTTGGGCTATGTGCTGCAATGCTATTATTCATGGCCCTCCCCTCTGGGTCTTCAAAGTGTCCTAGTTTGGATGACAAATTATATTGTGTCCCCCACCCTAATTCAGAGTCCACATTATTTCAAAATCTGGATGAGAAATAATGATGGTATGAGACAAGTTAATAGCAATGAAGGAGTGATCTGATTCAAATATATTTTGAAAGTGGAGATCTCAGGATTTCCTGATGGATTAGATGTGGACAATTAGGGAAAGAACAGATCACTCTTAAGACCTGGGGGATGGAGCAACTGAAAGGACAGACCTGCCATTAAATAAGAGCAGGAGGGGCTGGGAGTCATTGGGCACATGTTAATTTTGAGCTGTTGGATATTCAAGAAAGGTGTCAAGTAGGCAGTTGGAAATATGTCTGGAGCTTAAGAGAAAGGCCTGGGCTGGAGATATAACTTTGGGAGTCAATGGCATATAGGTGGAGTTGAAAGCCATGAGGTTGAAAAGAATCATCAAAAATGCGACTGTAGAAAGAAGAAAGGTCCAAGAACAGGGTCTGGAAGAGTCCCACAGGTAGAAAAAGAGGAAGAGCCAGTGAAGAAGACAGAGAAGAAGTAGGCAGTGAGGTAGGAAGAAATCAGACATTTCTTCATCTTTACAATGAATTTGTTATATTACACCAGTGAGTTTAAGGGAAAAAAAAAAAACTATAACCAAGAGAGAACCTCAGGGACAGCTATAGCCAAAGGTGAACTGCAAAGAGCAGATAGGGAGGGAGACCTCTAGTCTCCTCGTCCACTTCAACTGTAGCCAGTCTGTGTTCTCTTGCTCCAAATCACGGGCTGCTGTGTATGATTTCATTTATAAAAAGGGCAGCATGGAGTAGAAGGAGGTAGATTCCCACTACTTAAAAAAAAAAAATTACCCTTGATAATCTTTAAGGTCTATGATCCCTCCTGGCTCTAAAATGTATTTGATTCTACCTAGTTCTAACAGAGAAAGAATTTTCTAATGTCCAAAGCTGCTCACCACAGTCAAAGAGAAGATGGGGCATCTGAATAATTTCTCTTGCTTAAGAAGTTTCCATTTGTTATAGGAATTAAGTCACATGAAAAAAAGAAAGAGAAAAATAACAATTGGCCTGGAGGAGTAGGAAGTCAGTGAAGTTTTAAATATGAAACCAGGAAATGTTTTATTAAACAGCTAAGGCATTACTGGCTTAGACTAGAGAACAAGTCTGCTGTAAATCCCACTAACCTCACGAGTATTCCATTTATCTAAGAAAGCCACGGAAGCACATTCCAAGAGAGTTTCTTGCTGTACTCCGCTGACAGAGCAAAAGAAACACAGGCTCTTCCCCACAAATTAATAATAAAAAAATAATACTCACTGTTTATCAAGCATTAAATGTGTGCCAGGAACTCTGTGATGCTCTTTGTGAGTATTCATCCACTTAACCCTCAGGGCAACCTCAAGGTAGGTATTCTCGGATACTTTACTCAGTGTTTCTGGAAAGAAAATCATGACTGAGAAACTGATACTGGTTAACTTGCCCAAGATTACCTATCTGGGTTAGCAGTGGATCTAGGATGCATCCCAGGGCTCTCTTACTCCAAGGCAGGAATTCTGAATCATGAGAGGTACTTGGACAAATTCCCTGGGTCTTCATAGTGAATGAAGCGGACGCCAGAGTGTGCCCCACCCAGCTCTTGCCTCATTCCCCTAGCTGCCAGGAGCATAGCTACTGATGGCTCACAGCAGAGTCTCCCCTTGGACGTCCCCTCTGCCAAAGGGATCTGCCCCACCAATGGTGACTTCTCCGCCTCAGGGATGCCTTAACCAGTAACCGATGCATGCCAGGACAAGAAAGCCCAGTCCTCAGTTTAGGATACCTGTGAAAGACCAGCTTCCTCCAGAGTTCCCAGATCCACCTCTCACTCTGTCCAATCCTGTCTTCCTCATCTTCCCATGAGACCAGTTCCCATTAAACCTCCCCTACACAAACCCCCATCTCAGGGCCTGAGTCCCAAGACTCCACTGAAGATACTGACACCTGCAGAAATCTGCTTCAGTCACTCATTCTACTCATTTAATAACCTGCAAACATTTATAGAGATCCAGGAATCTCAATAAATGTGTGAGATTCTTGCTGTTGAGTACTGACAGTTCATAACGTTTGTGCATTTTTTATTGAGTTGTCTTATTTTAAAGTTTACAGGAGTTCTTTGACATTCTGGATGCTAAGTTCATAGCAGTTGTGTGCATCGCATGTCCATTCTTCCTGCGTGTGTCTTGTCTTTTAACTCTATGGTCTCTTTTGTTAGACAGAGGTCTTTATTTTTAGACTGTATGGATATATGGATCTTTCATGGGTCTATCATGCTTATACTGTGTCCTACCTACTAATAACAAAGTCTTCTTTACTGAAAATCAGAGAAATGCAATTTAAAGCAATGAGATCCAATCCACAAACTATATTCACGAAATTTAAAGTCTAATGATCACAACTGCAAGCAGGACTGTGGAGAAGCAAGAACCCCCGATCCCACACACACACACACACACCAGTGGGAAAGTATTAATAAATGGGTGCAATTGACAGGGCACTTTAGTAAGTAAAGACAGGCACATTGGTAACCCTGAAAGTCCACTTTTAGGTATAAACCCTAGAGAAACTCTCACACTTAGATGTGAGGAGGCACATACAACAAGGCGTGAACTGTTTATTTTTTAAGAGCAAAGGATCGGAAACAATATAAGTAAATACCCATCAAAGGGAAACAGATCAATAAATTGTGGAATATTCATACAGTAGAAAAACTTATAGTCAGTAAATGAAATAAATATTAATAAGGCTGTAAAACAATAGGTAGAGAAAAATAATAGCTAAATTATAACTTTTATATTAAGTTTACAAACCATAAAAGTAATATAATATAGTTTTGAATATATAAGTATGTAGTACAAACATACTCTTGCCTGGAAAATCCCATGGACGGAGGAGACTGGTAGGCTGCAGTCCATGGGGTCACAAAGAGTTGGACACGACTGAGCGACTTCACTTTCACTTTTCACTTTCATGCACTGGAGAAGGAAATGGTAACCCACTCCAGTGTTCTTGCCTGGAGAATTCCAGGGACGGGGGAGCCTGGTGGGCTGCCGTCTCTCGCACAGAGTCGGACACGACTGAAGCGACAGCAGCAGCAGCAAACGTTTAGTTTTAGCAGCAGTACAAACATATGTATGGTAGTAATAAAGACTAACTTCACAATAGTGACTGTCTCGGATAGAGAAAGGGGAGAAGAAGACAGGTTTGGGGTACCTGGGAACCTTTACAATATCAGTGAAGTTTGATTTCTTAAATTAAAAAAAGTCTGAAACAAATATAGCATAATGTTGAGATCTGATAATGCTAAATAGTAGGTACATGCTGTTCATCATATTATTCTCAGTTCTTGTCTGTTCTGAAATATTATACAATAAAAAATGCATTGATGGGCATCTAGGTTGCTTCCATGTTCTGGCTATTTTAAACAGTGCTGCGATGAACATTGGGGTACATGTGTCTCTTTCAATTCTGGTTTCCTCGGTGTGTATGCCCAGCAGTGGGATTTCTGGGTCATAAGGCAGTTCTATTTCCAGTTTTTTAAGGAATCTCCACACTGTTCTCCATAGTGGCCAGCAGACAAATGGATAAGAAAGCTGTGGTACATATACACAATGTAGTATTACTCAGCCATTAAAAAGAATACATTTGAATCAGTTCTAATGAGGTGGATGAAACTGTAGCCTATTATACAGAGTGAAGTAAGCCAGAAAGAAAAACACCAATACAGTATACTAACACATATATATGGAATTTAGAAAGAAGGTAACGATAACCCTGTATGCGAGACAGCAAAAGAGACACAGATGTATAGAACAGTCTTTTGGACTCTGTGGGAGAGGGAGAGGGTGGGATGATTTGGGAGAATGGCATTGAAACATGTATATTATCATATAAGAAACTAATCGCCAGTCCAGGTTCGATGCAGGATACAGGATGCTTGGGGCTGGTGCACTGGGATGACCCAGAGGGATGGTACAGGGAGAGAGGTGGGAGGGGGGTTCAGGATGGGGAACACGTGTACACCCGTGGTGGATTCATGTTGATGTATGGCAAAACCAATACAATATTGTAATTAGCCTCCAATTAAAATAAATAAATTTAAATTAAAAGAAAACCACACACAAAAAAATAAATAAAGCAAAAAAAAAGTATTGAGAAAAGAAAAAATATCTAATAGAATTGAGAATTTAAAATAGATTTCTTGATATTATTTTAGGAAGATGTTAATAGACTATAACAATTTGATAGGAGTGTGAGTAATAGTCACCCAGTCGTGTCCAACTCTTTGCAACCCCATGGACTGTAGCCTGCTGGGCTCCTTTGTCCATGGAATTCTCCAGGAAGAATACTGGAATGGGTTGCCATTTCCTTCTCCAACTTACTGGAGATAACAGGAATATATATTCAATAACTGGGTAAGGAATTCTTACTAAATTTTATCAACAAAAGAAAGTTTTAAAGCTCTTAAGCAGAGAAGAGATACGAGCACAGCCGGGCCAGGAGGTGTAGGGTGGGTGGAACAGAGAACGGGAGGAGGTGAGGAGCTGAAAAGCTCCTTCTGATGAGCAGCTATGAAATTCTAGGAATGTGCAGCAATGAGAGAGGATGTGAACTAAAGGCTTTGCACAGTGGTGTTTCGCTTCATGTTGAGAATTAATTAGCCAATTAATTTTGAATCAATTAAAGGAGGACAGTGGTCTTCCCAGGTGACACTAGTGGTAAAAAAAACCCACCTGCCAATGCAGGAGACATAAGAGACACAGGTTCAATTCCTGGGTCTGGAGGGTCCCTTGGAGGAGAACAGGGCAACCTACTCTAGTATTCTTGCCTGGAGAATCTCGTGAACAGAGGAACCCGGTGGGTCACTGCCCACAGGGTCACGCAGAGTCAGACACGACTGAGTGACTTAGCATGCGCACGAAGTAGGACAGTAGAGGAGAGCAGGAAGTCAAAATTCGTTCTGAATACAACTGCCTGAATAATCACAGAATCTGGTGTGATTGGACCAAGCGGAGACCTCAAAAACTGGAGCTGATTATGGGAGATTGTGATTTTGATTCTGGTTCATTCTGCATTCAAGGTGCTGATGGGACCTCTAGGAAGAGAAATCATGATGACAACTGAAGGTGGGATCCTGGAGGTTAGAAGGATAGTTTGGGAAGTCAACTGTAGCAAGGGGAGACGTCATGTGAAAATGTTGTTAACAGACTTAAAAGAAGGTGAAGGAAGAAAAAAAACCTTGGGGAGCACCATGAAGGTTTTGAAGCTCCATCTCCCCTTTTGCCCTACACAACAGGCCTGCTCCTAACATCTCCCAGCCACAACAAAAAAAAATAAATGGAGGCCTCACTTATTCGCCTGCCCCTTTGTTGCCATCAGCAGCTCCATCCTGCACTGGGAGGGCCTGGGGTGCCTGTGTGGACACCACATCTCTCAGGTCCAAATTCTCTTCCAGCACATATATAAACTTAGTACCCCTCAGGAAGATGGTTGAGGAACGAGGCCCTCCGAGGCCTGGGGAGAAGTCCTCGGATCATCTGGACAAGATCTCTTTGGTCCTGGGTACCCAGATTATGGAGGAGTAAGGCATGAGCTCTGGGTGGATACTCTTCCCAGGTTACATCCCCCATTGGTGAGGGGCAAAGCAGAGAAGGGTCTGAGCAGCATCCTCTAAAGCAGGGATTCTGAAACCAGCATCATGTTGCCCAGGTCTCAGGGTATCACCCCATGGCTGATGCAGTGCCAAATTCAGAGGCTATTCTGGAGTAACATTTCCTATCATTTTCAACATTTCCATTCCTACCTGTGTGTGTTAGTCACTCAGTCATGTCCAACTCTTTGCGACCCCATGGACTGTATAGCCCGCCAGGCTCCTCTGTCCATGCAATTCTCCAGGCAAGAATATTGGAGTAGGTTACCATTCCCTTCTCCAGGGAATCTTCCCAACCAGGGATTTAAACCAGATCTGCATTGCAGTTGGATTCTTTATGTCTGAGCCACCACATGGGGTGGAGCCCTGCTGGGAGAGTAGAAAAAGAGTAGAGGTTCCAGGGCACCAGTAACTCATTAACTCTCTCTGCTTTTCTATCAGCAAAGGAGAATGAATATCTGTTGATCATTCACTCAGCTACTATCTAGACTTGCAAAGCAAAGATAGTCACCTTCTCCTGGGGCCAGTGCCAGACCCAGGGTCAGCTGTCCCCAAGCATCCAGTCTTTCACAGGAAGTTTTCATCTATCCCAAATCAGCAACTTCTTGGACTTTGACACAAACCTGCAGCTTTCACAGCACAAGCTAAAGGGCTTAGCGACAGCCAGGTGAATATGAGCAACAAAAGCAACCACAGTACTTTGCTAATTAAAAACCTAAGAGGAGCCCTATTAAACAATAGTACTTATTATTGGTTGAATACTATTTTTAGCCTGTAGCAAGAAAAACTACACTTTAAGCATAGAAAAATGTTTTCTACCTCATCACATCTTCCTAAAAGAATCAAACTACTAAACTCAAAAATATATGTAAAGAAATAAAAATATACTAACTTCTTTCCAAGAGTTATTTGGGGCTCAAGATACTAAAATTCCAATTTTTCTGTGCTGATGAAATGGAATACTTTCTCCTATCATCATTCAAGTTTATACTGCAATAGTAAGATACAGTATCTTACATTTTGAAGCTATGAGAAATGTGTTGTCAAAGACTCTTTGATGCAGATTATTCCACAACATAAATCAGGGCTAGTTAAACACACAAGAAACAGAGATGGCAATTCAAGTAATTTTACAATTTGCTATACACAGTAGTAAGAAAAACAGGAAGTAGGTGTTTATTAGCAGTTCCAAATATACCAGCCAAAATACAACTCCCCATGGAGTCTGAGTTATTCAAAATATAGCAAAGAACAGAATTCCTCAGATTATAAAAGGGTAATTAATCACAAGCAGTGTTCACAGACCAGTGATTTGGAAACTACCTTCTTATTGAAGATCTGGATCAAGAACAAACTTCAAAGCAAAATTAATTGATCTCAGATTCCCTGCATCTGGTCAATAAACCCTCCCGAAAAATGTCACTTTAAGCCCACTCAAAAGTCTATCATTTTACTCAACAATTTTACATACAGTGCATTAAACAGTCATTTTTCACTGAACTTGGTTAGCTTACCACTGCCTTCCCACATAAGCTATTTGCACTAAGAACACCACGTCTTACTGATACTCTGTAAATACTGCATCAATGGTCAGCCATGTTGTTTAGGCTTGTTTCATAGGAACATGGGCTCATTATGAAGAACGATTCACAAACCAAGAGGACCTACTTGCTCAGACATCTAATGTGACCTTGTGGCTTTCAAAATCTTGTCTTTGAGTGAACTTTTAAAATATACGTACCAACCACTTCTGAATTTTGACAAAAGACCTGTAATTTTAGTGGCAGTGATTCAAAAGCATATTTAAAATACACAAAACATGTGCATTAATTTTTGAATAAGTTATGCAGGCATTTCAGTGCAAATTCTGACCTAATCTGGGGAATCAGGTGATTCTTAGGCCTTAGGAATATCTGGCAATAATGATTTTACTTCTGGGAGTGACCATGGACAAATCTAAACTCTTCTATGACTCCATTTCTCCCCTATAAACGAAGGAAGTTTGATGTTTGGCTCAGCTAAAACTCATTTGGATGAATAGGAAAGGCTTAAATACTTGTGAACCACCATTAGGTCTTTTGATGGAAGCCACTTTGAAAAGTGCAGAGTCAAAAAGTTCAACAATTTATCTTAGTCTTGGAAATGGAAGAGATTAATGAGGGAACCTATGTGTATACATATTTATATGGAATGGTCTACACACATCTTCTATCAGTCCATGTGTTCTGGTGAGTTTAGACTTAATAAGAAGGAAGAAGAAGAGTTCTTTGAAAAAGCTCTTAGCAAGTGAGAAACTGGCAATAGGCTAATCAGAGACAAATTAGTTCTTGTGCTCCAGTCTGAATGAGACCACCATGCTCCTTCGTGATTTTGAAAGTCCAGCCTCATGGAAAGCCAGGCTACCATCCTGTTATCAGCTGGGTTTCACTGGCTTGGGGTTGGCCAGTTACAATCAGCATGAGAGAGGGAAAGAAAGGGAAGGGAAAAGGAACTTGTTTGTATAACTTTCTCCTCTGTTCAGTCAACGTGCTGTTTGTCAGGATTACTCTATGTTCACAAACAGTGTCTCCTCCTCCAGGGAAAACAGGATGGTAAACAGTTTCCCCCATGACTAAGTTCTAGACAACAAAACATGATGGAAGCAAAGATTGCCATTCTTTGGCCTGGCTCTAAAACAGATCAATCAATTCTCTCTCTTTGCTTATCCCAAAAGAGGGCCTCAAGGCAAGCCTAGGGCACCAGAGGACCTAAAGGGATGGAAATGGATCCCAGAATCTGTGCTTGGAAGACAGTTCCATAGAAGCAACCCTTTGAGCATCAGTGGACTTTGGCTAAGCAAAAACAAATGTTTATTGTGTTAAGCCATGAGGTTTTGGGGTTTAGTTGTTATAGCATCAGGTAGCCTACCACATCTAATACAGACTAGTAAAGATAAACTCATTAAAATCACTTCCCTTTGGCCAATCAGCTCTGGACTCAGAGGCAGCTGGATAAGTTGGAAACATGCCTCTCTTGTTCCCTCCCTTGTTTTTCTGGCAGGCCAGGCTTCCTGCTGACCAGCTCAACCGGTGGTGGCAGCCAGAGCCACAGCTTGAACCTCCTCTTGGAACTTCTGAAATAAAGAAGGTCGCAGATGTTCTCTGAAGGTCACACCCTGGAAATTCTCTTTGTCCTGACTGGGGTAAAAAGTCCATTTTCTCTTATTCCCGGAGTGATATCAGGCCTGTGTTCTCCACCCTTCCCCACAATGTATAATTAAATATATCTGGGTCAGGTACTGTTGTTTACTTTGATCACTCTTGGAGCATGGCCTAGTTGGTACCTCTAGTGATAGCCACCTAGAAAGACTCACACAAAACTATTTTAAGCTCTTTCCATTAATTTGGATGAATTAAGCACAAGCAGTAACCCTGAGAAGATATCTGAGCTAATGAGAGAACTCCAGATACCTACTCTGAAAAGTCAGCAGAAGGCCAGAGAGGATCCGTAACAATGACAGAGTTAGAGGGTACACAGCAGCTTTGCTTAGACCTTCACAGCCTCTAGCGTATGCTCTGTGATATAAACCAAAAGAATTAATGACTATGGACCGAAAACAACTCTTTCTAAGTTGTTTTTCTCATTGACTTGTCTCCCCTAATAGGGTCCTCTTTGTTTTCATCTATGCTAGAGCTATAAACGAGCAGATTTGGGCTGCATCTGGCCCACAGATATGTTTGTTTGATCCTCTCAGTGTTTTAAAAATAGTGATAGCCACATTTTTTAAATGAGATTTTTTTTTAATGAGATTTCACACAGAAGTCTAGATTTCTGGCTCCTCTTGAAGGAGGATTGAGCAATACTGGACCCATGTTCTCCTCACAGCAAGACTCCATGGGAACTAGGCTGCTGCTGCCAGAGAAGGGGGGCCATGCTACCCTCTTGGCCCTCACGTGAACACCTCTCACCACTCTGGCCACTCTGCTCTTTGTGTACTTGTCCTGGAAGGCACTGGGCTAACTCCTTGTACCATATTTTTATTAATTTGTACAACATACTTTTTTTTTCATGACTGGCTATGCCTGGAGCACTGCCTGCAGATGCATCTGGAAGAATGGGGGCATGGGCAGGAAAGGACTTCCGTCATCATGGGTGGCCTCTTCCCTCCTTTCTGCTGCACACAGACCAACAAAAGGGAGGCAAGCAGGAGGTCCCTCACCACTGACCCTGAGTGCCCAAGATGGCTAGGCTTAGTTTTACCAGTGGAAAGATTTCAACTCAGGAAGGTGTACTGGATATTTGGCCTGAACGTGCCCTTGCAAAAAATGGGAGTGCCCTTCTATGCTTTCTCTGTGGCTGCCATAATCCCCAGTTACCTCAGCAGGTGTTTGTGTTGGGAGAGAACTCCCCAAATGGGCAAACATCTGCAGCCTGACCCAAGACTTGGCTCTCCTACTCTTTCCCTCTCTGTGTGTACATGCTTGCCTGCTAAGTCACTACAGTCATGTGTGATTCTTCGTGACTCTATGGACTGTAGCCCACCAGGCTCCTCTGTCCATGGGACTCTCCAGGCAAGAATACTGGAGTGGGTTACCATGCCCTCCTCCAGGGGATCTTCCCAACCAAGGGATCAAAACTGCATCTCTGGCATCTCTTGCATTGACAGGCAGGTTCTTTACTCACTGAGCCACCTGGGAAGCCCCAAGAAATAGTATGTAATGTGGTGTCTAAAGGTGGTTTAGGGGATTGCCGGATCAGGGCTGACTTTCTGCTACTGATTAACACAGTCCCTGGACTTCTTTTTGGTTTGTTCTTGGTTTTTGCTTTATATTGTTTTATTTTCTTCTCCTCCTCCTTCTCTTCCTTTTCTCTTCTTCCTCCTTATTATTATTCATTCATATTTATTACTAATTCAGCTTCTGAATATAGTATTTCAGAATGTGAGAGCTCTTATGTGGATTTATAATTATTTCAACGCTAAATATAGAAACACCAGAAAGGCAGGAATTGTGTCCACCTGAGCCTGGCCCGGTCCATAATGCATGCCAAATAAGTATCTTTTATATAGATGAATGAAAACCATGAAGACCTAGTGGCATATTGTCATGAGAAGGTATGCTCCTTTGTGGTCATGTATGGATGTGAGAGTTGGACTGTGAAGAAGGCTGAGCGCCGAAGAATTGATGCTTTTGAACTGTGGTGTTGGAGAAGACTCTTGAGAGTCCCCTGGACTGTAAGGAGATCCAATCAGTCCATTCTGAAGGAGCTCAGCCCTGGGATTTCTTTGGAAGGAATGATGCTAAAGCTGAAACTCCAGTACTTTGGCCACCTCATGCGAAGAGTTGACTCATTGGAAAAGACTCTGATGCTGGGAGGGACTGGGGGCAGGAGGAGAAGGGGATGACAGAGGATGAGATGGCTGGATGGCATCACCGACTCGATGGACGTGAGTCTCAGTGAACTCCGGGAGTTGGTGATGGACAGGGAGGCCTGGCATGCTGCGATTCATGGGGTCGCAAAGAGCAGGACACAACTGAGCGACTGATCTGATCTGAGGGCACTTCATTTTTTCACTGATTTTACCAGTCCTAGGATACTTTCACAAGGCTGGAAATTTACGGTCTCTGTTTGCCCCTACCATTACCAAATGTCAGTATAAACTCACCTAGAATCTACTGCTATATCTGAGCTTCAGCATTTACCATGAGACAGACAGAAATTACCTTGTGCAAGTGAGGACAGGCCCTCCCTCCCCACAACAATCTGGAAGGCCAAAATCCTTTTTCTGTTAATTTCATCCAAGAAAAGAAGAAATCTGCAGAAGACTGGTCTGTGTCTAAGCATAACTTACTCATTTGGAGGACATTGAACAATGTCCTCTCTCCCCCCTTCTCACCTCAAACTATGTTTTTATTATATTAAGTATGAACCTCTAAAGAAATACTAGACTTCCCTGCCTTTATTTCAGTGGTTTACATAATGCCAGGCCAGAGGCAGGGAGGTGAACTAACTTGACCCTAGGCATCACATGACAGATGTTGCTTTGGTTCAATTGTTGTCTGAGAAGGATTGGGGGTTGGGTGTGACATAATAATATTAGCAAAAACAATGGCCATTTAGTTTATATAGAGTTTTTCTTCCTGTAATTTCAAAGCAAATTTCAGGCCTAATACTACTGACATCAAAAAGAAACAAGCCGAAGACTTGGCAACAGCAGCCCACAGGATAATTCGCTCATCCATCCCTTGAACAGACATCCACCAGTCCAGGGAGGTAGTGGTGGACAAGATGGTCACAACCCTCTGCTTCTCAAAGCTTCTCATTCTGTGTTCTTTCTGGTGATATTAACTTCCCCTACACTCGGTTCAAATATTACAAGTTAGGTACACATGGAATAGCCACCTATGTTCTTCAGGTTGGCACGTACAGTTTCCTCTTCAACAGGATTCATCAGAAGTCTGGGTCTCAACTCAATGATAAAATGGCTTTTTGGTCCTTAAAAAAAGTTAAAAAAAAAAATCTTCCAGAAGCAAATAGTCATTTATTCAATAATACTTACAGGGGATGAGAGGGCCCCCCAAGAAGTGGTTAAATATTTACGATGCCTTTTCTATCATAAGGCACCAAGCCAGGAACTGGAAGATTCACTTTCCTTAACCCTAAAGCCCACTGTGAGCGGGACCTTCCGGACCCACCCTCTGTCCAGTGTGATTACCTCACTTCCCTAGAATGTCTGCTCATTTTCTTTTCCCAGCATCCTTTCTATATGAGCACTTTCCAGCCAAGTCAATTAAAAAAAAAAAAAACTCACTTCCCATCTTTGAATGAATCCTGAGAAACATCCAACGCTAATGTTAAACACAGTGGAGCAGCAACCGTTTCAAGGGGGAAGACTGGGAAACAAGGAAGTAAGGGTTATCCATTAAGAGTAGATTCAGAAGTGGGAGGGACATGGCTACTGTGAGATGAAGCTCATTTACACAAACCAACATAAAAATCTGCTAAATGCATCTGGGAAGAAAATAAGATGTGAGAGGCAGAGGACATGGAAAACAATAAAGGAGGTCTGGGCGGGAGGAGGGAGTGCAGAGCGGTGGCATTTGGCGTTTTCTGTTAGTTGTAAAGAGTATAAGAACGTATAAATGTGTGACCCAAAGACCCCAAGAGTTTGTTATCTTTAAGTTCAAGGGATCCTTCCACAAATTTTGCAGATTGTCTAAGGATTTATGCCTGTGCTCCACAGGGAACAAAAGTTTTAATACTGCTATATGAACAAATGAAATATTTGTTCAGTTTTTTCCTCCTTGTGTGGACACCTTCCCTACTCCCAACCCCACCATTGCCCCAACACTCCATGTAGAAACATGGAATTTCTTTGGAATTCTGCAAACAACATCAAGAGCCTCACCACAGATCTGAGAGAAGCCTCCCCTCTGGTCTGTAAGTGGTCGGATAGAGTAAACTTGAAGGAGACGATAATCACTTTTCAGAGTTTCTCCAAGTTTTTAACCTAGTCTAGTATATTTGGAAAATAGGCAAAAGAAAAACCAATTCCAATAGCTCCAGAGATCCAAGTATTTTTCCTTCACACCTAATGATTTTTTAACCCGTTTTACTCAAAGATGAATACTAACAATCACAAAAACCCATCACTTCCGTAAATACCAAAAATTCTTTTTCAATCCCCAACCTTCATTGTGACAGAACCTATATAAAAGGCAGGCAACTCAAAGACATTCCAGAGAAAACGTTAGCCCTGCACTTTTAATTATCTTCCGGTATTTCCTTTTTTCCTTAAAAGGCTTAAATAAACTCATTGGTGTTTAATTTTTCTAGTCGTTCCCAAAATTATTGCTACAGCTTTTTTAAATTGGGTAACGATTTCTGTTCCCAGTTAACTAATATTCTTCTCTGTGTCATCCAAATTCAACAAGGAAAAAATAGTGTTGCTCTGAACAAAATCTTTTACAATGGATTGAATTTCATCTAAAAGCATGTAATTCTGCACAGCCAAAAGCAGTTTCTAATCTTTATATATAGAAACTTAAAAGGCAAAGAATCCAAAGCCATCAGATTAAGTGAAAAATGTGAATGAAGAACTACAAACCCCTGCTCAGCTGACACAAGAAAAGCTCTATAATGTTTCCTAAGTTAACCATTGCTGTGGGTGGGAAAGTTTGTGGAATATGCCTAATAAGTCTTGTAGGTCATTATTTACTGAAATGCTACCCTGAATGGCTATTTCTTTTTAAATACTAATAACCTAGAAAGCTTGGCCTCATTCAGCAAGAGGGTCAGTACAGAGGCATCTGATTAGTGTCAAAAATGACTGCCTCTCTTTAGTAAAGGAATTTCCTAAAGGAAACATAACTCACAATGACAAATGTCGGCATTTTTAGAATTACAAACACTACCTACAACTTGAATTCAGGTTATGAACCCACTAGACAAAGTTCAGTGTTTGTTTAGTAGCTAGTGGGTGAGTCCCAGTTTAAAAAAATAGAAGACATATATATATATAGAGAGAGAGAGAGAGACAGAGAAATGCAACCAAAGTCTCATACTCTGAAAGACTGACATAATAGTCACGATAAGACTGCTTTCCTAGCACAAACTGAAGTTCCCTACCAGTATATTTGTAACCAGGCTCTTTCAGTTAGTTCTCAAATCTGAAGAAAGCTGTTAGTAGAAATGTCTGCTAGGAAAATGTCTGATATTGGCAAATAAAAATTTCCAGCCCAATTCCTCATTTATTAAGCATGTGAAATCAATTGCTTGGCTGCTTTTGAGCATCATAAAAGTGTCAGTGTCCATTCAAAAATGATAAACTTTCCATTAATATCGTCATATGACTGGATTGGGCTTGCTACTTAACATTTTCTGCTTAAACAAAGATAAAAAATTTAAAAATTGCCCATAAACTACTAGATCTATGTTCATAATTATCTTATTAGTAGATTTTCATGACGGAGGAAACTTTGAAATTCTGCTCAAACATCTTTAGCATTATCTGAGTTCTGAAGCACTCTGACACCCCTAATTTTAGAGGTCTACAATGTACATATGTATATAACACATATAGTGTTTGTAGTCTAAATATATTCTCTGATACATGATTATTGAGTACTTTCTCTGAAACAATGGATACACTGAGCTATTTGGTTCAAAAAGTTGTATGCTTTTTTCCTGGAAAGAAAATTTTTAAATCATCAAGAATATGAAATATTATTTGAAAGCAAAATACTTAGTAATTTCTCTTTTTATTAGGATTTGGCATTTCTGATTATTATTTAAGCCAAAAAACACCTATGTATGATATATTCTGTGCTCAGTATACTAGTTTTACTTTTTTTTTTTACATTTTTGTTCTTACTGTACAGCTTCAAAACTATTTTAATGTAATTTTCTAACTAGAAAGGAATTTGGAATCTGAAAGATGGCTCTAAATTTTTATGCCTACAGTAATACAAAGGGGAAATTTTTAATTCTTAAAACTCAAGAAAGTACTGTAAATGAAACAAGAAACAGATATATACTGTACGTCAAACTTATTCTCACAGGTGTGCTTTCTTAATGCTAAAATACCCGTGTGAATTTTTCGTTTCCCATCATGTAATGGGAGACAATAAATTCTGAAGTTACCCCATTTGCCTTCAGCCCTAACCACAGAAGAAGTAACCTCTTGTCTATTTAGATTTTCTGAGTATACCCATGTCCTTCTGTGTGTCATACCAAAGCAAAGGTTTGTGTTGCGAGCCAGAGCTTATTGCAAGATCAAAGCTCTGGGCCACTCACAATAAAATAAGAGGGTAAAGCCCAAAGAATCAAAGAAACAAAGGAAACGTTTAGGAGATAAGGATCAGTCTCAGATATGACATTTCATCCAGATCAGATCCTGTGCAGAAGTTCAATTCAAAGTTCATAAGACAAAAATACAAAGAAATAAGCCTTAAGACTAGGTTGATTCTATTTATCTGCATGCCACTGATTTTCTTTCCATTTTTAAGAATCAGAGAATGTACTTTGCTGGGTAATTGAACTCATCTTTGAAAATCCTATGTGCATATAATGCTGTGTGGGGATAGGCAAGGTAATCTTTTCATTAAAGTGCCTCCAGCCTACGACTTGCAAATAGGTATGATATAGCACTCCTATAAAAGGTAAAAAGAGTTTAAAATACCATGCTCTGGAATTAATCTATTGAATTAAGACTAAATTAATGTATTAGATAATGCTAAATGGAAGTCTTACAAAATGTTAAATATAATTTTTCAAGATGAACACAAAAATGACATAAGTACTTAAATAAAATTCAGACTTTGATGGGCAATAAAATTCAGGTAAATATGCTTTAGAAAGGCATTTCAAATATTATATATTTTATAATTATGTAAATTGACTAAATGACTTACTGCTAAGTCACTTCAGTCGTGTCCGACTCTGTGCAACCCCATAGACGGCAGCCCACCAGGCTCCCCCGTCCCTGGGCTTCTCCAGGCAAGAACACTGGAGTGGGTTGCCATTTCCTTCTCCAATGCATGAAAGTGAAAAGTGAAAGTGAAATCGCTCAGTCGTGTCTGACCCTCAGCGACCCCATGGACTGCAGCCTTCTAGGTTCCTCCATCCATGGGATTTTCCAGGCAAGAGTACTGGAGTGGGGTGCCATTGCCTTCTCCAAATGACTTACTGCATGTGTATAATTCCAAAGCATACATCAGTTCTGTTACAGAAGTTCAAAGTATGTTTCTAGAATATGTAATTCTGATTATTTCAAATATTGGAATATATAATAATGATTATATGGGTATGCATAAGGGGACAACAGAGGATGAGATGGTTGAATGGCATCACTGACTCAATGGACATGAGTTTGAGCAAACTCTGGGAGATGGTGAAGAACAGGGAAGCCTGGCGTGCTGCAGTCCATGAGGTCACAGAGACTAACACAACTGAGTGACTGAACAACAGTACATTAAAATATTCTGAGGCTCATGTAAACAACAAAAATTAGTCATTTCACAAGACTTGGGAAGATTTTTCTAAATTATTTCATTTTTTTCAAGATTTAATATAAGTTTAATAAACAGACTATTTCAGCTACCATCTTATACAATTAAACCAACTTGCAAAGTTCAAAATTTACACTTACATTATTTTGAATATAATTAAATAAGGTTAAGTTTCAAAATTAATTATTTAAAAATCTTGGACTTTAACAATAACGTTAATAATCAAATACAGTTTTTAGTATAGTATACAACCTCTCACAATCACAGGCATGTAAATTGCTATGTCTATATCAGTGCAGGATTTCCATGTACAATGAAGCTTTAAAAATTAATCAAAGATTCACATCTAAAAGCAATATATATTGGTCCCCAAATGATAGGCATAAAATTATACATATTTCAGCTTAAAATCTGTACATTCTTAGACATTTTTACACGCATTTTACAAATTTCTCTTCCTAGCTCTAACATTTTATCAAAGTAAAAACTTTTTTGTAAAGAGCTGATTTATCCCCCAAATCACCAACACGACCATGGTACTATTAATATCATATCTATTGTTTCCTCAGCATCCAGGTCCTGCTATATACACTGTCATGAGGGTTTTGCAATGGTAACTTCTAGTCCTTACCACAAACCTAAAAGAAGATGCCCTGGTACGGGGCATGGCAACCCACTCCAGTATTCTCGCCTGGAGAATCCCATAGACAGAAGAACCTGGTAGGCTACAGACCATGGGGTCACAAAGAGTCAGACATGACTAAAGCGACTTAGCTCATACGTACACCAAGGATGGTAACATTGTACCCAGTCATCAGATGAAGTAAACTAAGACCCAGAGATGTTAGAGGATTTCTGAAAGTTACTTGTTGGTCACCGGCAGAGCTTTAGCCTCTCCCTACCAAAAGTAGACTCTTGGGTAAAAAAGTGTCACTCTATAAAAAATATAGGAATTTCTTACAAGATATTCTTGTTTCCTCTTCAACTGGTGATAATTTTTAAATAAAATAAAAAACAGAGCTATAGCAGAGACTGGCTGTAAAGATAAGGACCAATGTCAAATTTATGTCTAAAATTCTTAGTGTAACTATTTGAAAGGCTATTTTATATGTAATTAGGAGGTTAACCAAACTCTCAGGAAGCCCATAACTGTATTCAGATAACCTCTTACAAACTCTCACCAAGTAAAACATGCACATACAGAAAGTTGCCAAAATAGAAAAAAAAATTGAAAACCAAATAGAGTTCAAACACTTCATTTGATTAAAAGTTTTCTTAACCAACTGGGATGTTTCCTTCGATTTTCTCTCTGGATTCTACAGCTATATTATGAAATTACTTTCAATTCCCCATACAGCGATTATTTAATCATGCCTTTACCAGCTGTGAACATAGCTTCTCTCCTGATAACAGTTTATTTTTAAAGGAAATTGTCTTCGAAGAAAATATTTTGATATTATGCAGCAAAATAAGGGTTCATTGGAAGAAACCAAAAAAAAAAACCTTCTAAAATGAAAACAGAGATCACAGAAAGAATGAGGTCTATTTGGTCTGTAGAGGAAAAAGGATAATGGTCACATAAAGATTAAACAGCACAAGCAACTCACATGCAAGGAAACAATTGTCTTGTTCCACTAAACGTTTTGATGTCCTTTAGACATAAATATTCAGATTCTCCTCCTGCCTTTCGCTAGTTTAAGACACCAAATGCTGACTTGAGTATGTTGGGTAGTGAAGTCAACTTCAGATCTTACACACTGTTCAAAAATCTTCACTTTTAAGCATATTTAAAAAAAAAAAAAAGGAGGGACCTTAACTTTGGAGGGACATAGGACACAGAAGAGGTTAGGAATAGCAGCACCACCTCAGGCAGCAGAAGAAAGGTAGGGAGAGAAATAAGAGCTTCCTCCTCTTCTGTTGCTGTTCCAGTGAATTTCTTCAGACTCACTAGAACCATGGAATGAGTGGAAAGTCAGGAGAAGGCATTAACCAAGAAAAGGATAGAAGCCCAATGGCAGGAAGTAGATGTATGTGCTCAGTGGCTCAGTTGTGTCTGATTCTTTTGTGACCCCATGGACTGCAGCCTGCCAGGCTCCTCTGTCCATGTGATTTCCCAGGCAAGAATACTGGAGTGGGTTGCCATTTCCTACTCCAGGAGACCTTCCTGATCCAGGGATCAAACCCAAGCCTCCTGCATCTCCTGCACTGGCAGGCAGATTCTTTACCACTGAGCCACCTGGGAAGTCTAGAAAATAAATAAGAAAGGAAATTTTTGCCATGGCTAAAAAAGTCTCTATCTCAGCACTGTCAACATTTTGGACTGGACAGGTGCTTGTTGCAGAGGCTGCCCTGTGCATTGTTGGCTGTTACAGCACCCCTTGTCTCTCCCCACCAGATGTCATTAGCACCCCTACCCTCCACCACCCACTGCCACAGCCCTAACAACTGAAACTGTATCCAGGCATTATCAAACATCCCCTGGGGGAGGGAGTGGGCACAAATCACCCCAAATAAGAACTGCTGCTCTAAGAGAAACCAGTGTGAACAGGTTCAGAAGCAATCAGAAATCAGTTAACATCATTTCTGCAATATCCCAGCCCACAGCAGCACACAGGCTCAGTCTCATTCAGTGTTCAATTAGACACCTACTTGGTTTCAGTTTCTGACTTGGATGCTAGGGATTTCGAGCTGGGAAAGACTGCATCCTCACCTTCAGAGAGGTTACAATTTAGGAGAGCTGGAAGAGTGATCAAATGAAACAGGAAAAGTCGGGGGCGGGGGGTGCACAGGCACTCATACATGGGGAATGATGGAATCAAGGAGGAAACTGAAAATAGTAAATGTTGAACCCAATAGATAGTGCCAAATACTGGTACACAGTCAGGGAGGCCCCCTGATAGAGCAAGCAGTAACCCTTTAATTGCTAAATTACCAGGTGGTCCTGGTGGTAGTAGTTAATTCTAACAACCTGCCTGTACTAGAGCACACATCCTGGAGATCCAGGTTATGACAGGCAGAAACAAAAGGAGAGTAGAAAAAATGGCTTGATGAGTAGAGATAAATACTTCGGTTGATCTCAAAGGGTAAGAGTTTACCTGTTGAATAAAAAGATGAAGGAAAAGAGATGGTACAGGCAGAACTATGGAGATAACAATTACCAGGGAGTGCAGAGATAACTTCAAGAGATCTCATATGCCAGAGGCATGGATTGTAGAATGGAGAGGGCAGAGATGGGAATGGGAAGTAGATAACGCATGACTGCCTTGAATGGGCTTCATCCTACAGGCACTGGAAAACTGAACAGTTTTAAGTAAAGGAGTAGCAAGATTATTATGGTAGAAGTTTGGCAAATAGATTAAAGAAGCAAGGATGGATTGAGTAAGAACAGAGGAAGAAGATCAATATCAAACTCTGAACTAAGCACAAGAAAAGATATTAGAAGGTGAAATCAACAGGAACAAGTATTCAGTCGATGTTGGAAGAAGGAGGAGTCATTACAGAGAGAGAACAAGCCTTGTTAATACATAATTCCTTACATGTGTCCTCACTGCTCTACTTCAGAAAGCTATGAATTTATAACTGCAAAATTTGGGACACACAGGAAAAATCATCGTCACATCTATATAAGTAGCAAACCCAACACTTGAAATGAAGACTGTCATTATAAAACGTTTTATAAATGAAAATCTTTTGGAACACATTCTAAATTATATTAAGGAACCTAAGCACTTGGAGACATTGGGACAGTTCCGATTTGAGCTTGTATTGAGTAGCCTGACCAGATTTTGCTTTATCCTTTAGATTTAAATTCTCCTCTCCAGGGCCTCCCAGGTGGCACAGCGGGAAACAATCTACCTGCCAATAAAGGAGACATAGGAGACTCGGGTTCGATCCTTGGGTCAGGAAGATCCCCTGGAGTAGGAAATGGCAACCCACTCCAGTATTCTTGCTGGAAAATTCCATGGACAGAGGACCCTGGCATGCTACAGTCTACGGGTCCCAAAGAGTAGGACATGACTAAGCACATACACACTCCAGGAGTAACAATCTTCAAAGCAAGAGAGATTTTCTAGAGCCTATGTTACAACCAAATTTAACTAAAAAGAACTTTTCATCACAGGAACTGAAGACAAGCAAGGCTTCTTCCATACACTTGAGTTAAACTCCCCTCCCCTTTTCTTTGCAAATATAAATAGCTTAAGACAGAAACAGCATATGGGAAACCTAGAAAACCATTTACACTCAGCAGATATGTCCAGCTGAATTACTGGAGTCCGCCTCAGCAGAGGTTAAACATTAACAGGTGCAAGGAGAAATTTTTGTCAAAACACTGTTTCATATGACTTCATCTCACAAAGATATTCTATTTATATATTCTATTTTCCCTACAATGAAACAATTGCTTTTTCCTCCCTATTCATTTCAGCAGCCCTGTCTACTCTACTCTTTCTTCCCCATTCCATTCTCCACCCTCACCCCAAGAGAAGAACACTCGTCTCTTCCTCTTGCAGTATGCCACACTCTGGAGCAGCCTTGGGTTATTTTGCCTCCGGCTTGTGATGGTGATGTCATCATTTACCATCTTACTCTAGATCTGGCAAATACATATCCATACACACACACACCCATCACTCTCACCTTGCCCGTGACAGGCATTGGTAAGAAACTATAGCACTCTTTTTCTCTGAATCTTTCTCAAGGCAACATTTCCAGGCAAGCACTGCAAATCTGTAGGGGTGAGCACGTGAAGTGAAAGCTAATCATCATCACTGTCTGTGGGATCCTCGTCACATGCTCTCCATGTCTGCTGCAGACATAGTTCTACCATCACAGCCGCCCAAGCAATAGAGGCTCAGAATAGATTAAGCAGGACTTAGAAACAGGGACTTCCCTGGTGGTCCAGTGGTCAAGACTCTGTGCTGCCAATGCAGGGGGCATGGGTTTGATCCCTGAACTAAGAAACGGAGATCCCACATGCCATGCAGTCAAAAGATGTTTTATTTCTAAATAATAATAAATAAAAAGAAACCTTGCCATAAATAAAAAGAAACCTTGCCTAAAACTCATCTACAAATTCTTACCAAAGCAACTCCAAAATTTGCCAGGCACCTACATATACAAGCTTTTGTTTTGCTTCCCCCTCTCCATCCTTCCCTCAGTAAGACAAGTTGTCACAAGTTCCCAAGGCAGACCACTCTAAGAACCTACCGGATCTATGAGGTCATGGATGTTTTCCTATCCTTTGTCAACCTAGGCGGGGTCATTGCTTCATTCCAGAATCACTTTTTAAGAGACTAAATGTGCTTGTACCCATTTGTAAAGGAAATGCAAAAATAATAAAATTTAAAAATAAGAGGAAATGCAAACACCTGGTCTAGGCAGCTCCACGCCACTGGGATCTTCTCCTGTTACCTCCTCATACTGGGGGCACAGTGCCTCTGGGCTGGCTTTCTGGGTCATGATAGGAGGTGGAGATGAAAATTGCGGGTAACTATTAGTTAAATCCATTTCACCTGCCTTCACTAATTATAGTCCACCAAGCAGCACATGGTCTTAAATATAAGATGCACCCCGTGAGTTGTTTTCCAGAAACTTGGCTTCCACTCTCGTCTAGTCGGAGCTGAGCTGGTTAAAACTGGATTGGAGCACTGACCTTCCAACTGGGCATGCGCTGGAGCACTGACCTTCCAACTGGGCATGCGCAAGTGTCTCACGAACTTTTGACGTCCAAAGGCTGAAAACTCCGCCAGATCATCCTAAGTGCCACCAAGTTTTCAAGTGCAGAAGCCTGTAGTTAGTTGTTGTTGTTCACCGAGTCGTGTCTGACTCTTTGCAACCCCATGGACTGCAGCATACCAGGCTGCCCTGTCCTTCACCATCTCCCGAGTTCGCCCAAGTTCATGTTCATTGCATCACTGATGCCTTCCAGCTGTTACACCTGTGCAGATTGACTATTACCGCACCTTTCCCGAAGCTTCCTATGGCTCAGACCACCCTACTGCTTTATTCCTTATCATATAGATACCACCCCCTTCTAGTCACTCACCTTCCGGAAGGCAGATCTGAATTCTGTTCTACCGTCTTCTTGATGGTCTGTAACTTAAAACTCTCTTTGGTGCAAACCTCACCTGGATGTCTTAACACATTTTGGCTTGCTGTGCATCGGGAAAAGCGAACCTTGTTTAAAAGAAGCAGGAGTAGGGACTCGAACATTAGGATCTGGGTGCTGGTCCTTCGTAGATTCTGCTTCACCCAAGCTGCACGGGAGAGTAAGAAGAAAAAGAGGAAGAAATGAGGAAAGCAGGGAGAAAAAGAGATGGTAGGCAGAGTGGGAGGGAAGGCGAGAAAGAAGAGAGAAAAATGGGTGGGTGGGAGGAGAAGAAAAGGAAAGAACATGAGCACAGTATTCAGGTTTCCTCACCTAATCCTCATAACAAACATGGGAAATGGGCATAAATAAGGATTATTGTTGTTCCTCCCCGCCCCCCCCACCCCACCAGTGAAGAAACAGGCCTAGAAAGTTTAAGGAACTTGCTCAAGATCTCATAGCTAGGAAGCGACGAAGAAAGGATTTGAAGCCAGGTAGTCTGAGTTAGTAAATAGACAGGGAGGCCTGGCGTGCTGTGATTCATGGGGTCGCAAAGAGTCAGACACGACTGAGCGACTGAACTGAACTGAGTCTGACTCAAGAGCCTGCTATTCCAACAAGTAGTAAAAAGACAGTGTAGAGAAGACATTAGGTTGGTGCAAATGTATTAAAAATAGTGGTTTTTGCATTTTTGAAATTTACCATTTGACACTGGAATACATTCTTAAGTAAGTATGGTTATGTTATACATCATTTTAATGTGCATTTCTCACTTTGTTTTTTGGCTAATGATTTATTACTTGCTATTTATTTTGTATGTATTTTAGGCTATGGAAATGGTATTAGACAAAAAGAAAATCTGGGCAGTTTTCTTATTTGAATTCAAAATGGGTCGTAAAGCAGCAGAGACAACTGGCAACATCAACAATGCATTTGGCCCAGGAACTGACAATGAACGTCCAGTGCAGTGGTGGTTCAAGAAGTTTGGCAAAGGAGACAAGAGCCTTGAAGATGAGGAGTGCAGTAGCTCGCCTTGGAAAGTTGACAATGACCAACTAAAAATCATCATCAAAGTTGATTCTCTTAACAGTTACGCAAGAATGTGCTGAAGAACACAACATTGACCATTCTACAGTCGTTCAGCATTTGAAGCAAATTGGAAAGGTGAAAAAGCTCGATAGGTGGGTGCCTCATGAGCTGACTAAAATTAAAAAAAAAAAATCTTTTGAAGTGTCATCTTCTCTTATTCTACAAAACAACAACAAACCATTTCTCAATCGGATTGTGACACGTGACGAAATATGGATTTTATATGACAACCAGGGACAACCAACTCAGTGGTTGGACCTAGAAGAAGCCCCAAAGCACTTCCCAAAGCCAAACTTACACCAAAAAAGGTATCATGGTCACTGTGTGGTGGTCTGCTGCTGGTCTGATTCACTACAGCTTTTTGAATTCCAGCAAAACCATTACATCTGAGAGGTATGCTCAGCAAATTGATGACACGCACCAAAAACTGCAATGCCTGCAGCTGGCAGTGGCCCACAGAAAGGGCCAAATTTTTCTCCACAACAAGGCCTGACTGCATGTCCCACAACCAATGCTTTAAAACTTGGATGAATTGGGCTACCAAGTTTTGCCTCATCTGCCAGGCTCACCCGACTTAATGCCAATGAACTACCACTTCTTCAAGCATCTTGATGACTTTTTGCAGGGAAAACACTTCCACAACCGTCAGGAGGCAGAAAATCCTTCCCAAGAGTTCATGGAATCCCAAAGAACAGATTTTTACACTACAAAAAAGTTATTTCCTGTTGGCAAAAATGTGTTGATTGTAATGGTTCCTATTTCAATTAATAAAGATGAATTTGAGCCTAGTTATAATGATTTAAAATTCATGGTGTGAAACCTCAGTTACTTTTGCACAAACAATGAGCAGTTGAGAGAAGCCAGAGCATCTTTGGAAGTAGGGAAATGGAGTTAACACTATTAAAAAAAAAAAAATACAAGAACTCTGGAGATCAACTTTCAGAGGATGAAACTGAGGCTATTGGAAGCGAAGGTTTCTCTCTAGTAAAAATAAGCAAGGAGCCTTTTTCCTCCTAACCTTAAGTACTATCTTCATAAAAAAAAAGCTCTAAATATTTGGGATGGGGGTGGAAGGGAATGGGCAGCAAGGGAAAAGGGAGAAGGGCTGGGATTAGTTATTATAGTTGTTTCCTTCAAAGAGTTGAGGTGAAGTGTAATAATGGTGCCAGGAGCTTTCTCCTCTGCCTCCTGGGGTGAATGTTGGGGGTCTGTTTAGTGACAGTGGTCAGATTTTCCCTGGCTGGCCGGCATGGACTACTTATGTTAGAACTAGAGGACCAGTGCAGGCATTCCACACCAGCAGTCCTAGCATTCTGCATTCTTGGAAGGGACCATCACTGAACAGGAACGTGGCTGGCTTTGTTAGGTCTTATCTCCTCATCTGCAGTTGGAGGCTTTCCTTCCTTTTGCAGGTGCTCTCATTTCCTTCATTATTTGTTTATTAGAAAATCGTGTGGGCTTCCAAAGTCATTCTTATGCTAAGGAAGGTCGAATGTGATAACATATTTGTGTTGGCCAAGAGTGAGGACATAGCAAATACCGAAAGTCACATAATCATGAGTGTAACTGAAAGTGGTGCTTCACGTGTAAACAAAGCTCCCTGTCTCCCACAAGCAGGGGTCACCAAGGTCTCAAAAGCACAGAGAAGGCTGGTCCTATAAATCTGGTTGCTTGAGCACTGTGGCAACTATGGCTGGAACTATTTCCAAGGTTTAACTCAGGGATGCTACAGGTCAGACAGCCTTTCTCAAGCCAAAAAGAGTGCCTGAAAATGTTGAGGTTGAACCAAGCTTTCAGTGTGAGAAATAAGTTCTCCATTCGTTGACATCCCTGAAGCCTGTTGATATCCCTAAAGCCTAGAGGAAAAGCGAAGCAAAACTTTGGTGGGCCTGAAAAGAACGTACCTGACTCATGTCTCCAAAACTAAAGCAATGAGGAAGCAAACTAAGAGAGAAACCAATCTTTCTGGCCCAAGCACTGTTCAAATGGCTTTCTTAGTTCTCACACACCCTCTACACAGAAGTCCACATTTCTTTGTAGGATCTTACATTGCTAAAACTCAAAAATCTCAGTATTAACAGTATGAATATGTTTTGTTTTGTTTTTGTCATTACCTCACCAGCAAATTAAAAACTAAGTTTGAGCTAGTCATACGAAAATATTCCATTCTTGAAATTCTAACTTTATCTCTTGCCCCCAGTTCATTAAAGGTCATTCCTATGGGTACTATCTTGTATAACCTGCCTTGCTGTCAAATATATTTAATATAATAGTAAAGATCACATAAAAATATGTGTTATAATAAACAAAAGGAGAGCAAAGAAAAATAACAAGGGAAAATAAGGAACAGGGCATAAATTTTAAGCAGGAAGGTGACCAGTCCACAAAGTACACACCATAAAGTTCTTTATGTCTGATAAGGGGCAACCACACTTATTTCAAAGCTTTCTTGCCACAAACAAGAGCAGGAGAATGTGAATGGGTACACAGTTGAGAGTGTCCATGGCCTAAGAACAAACTGTTTCGGAGAAGCAATGTAGTAAGACCACAAGGAAATTTCTCCCAGGAAGCCTCAAATAACTAGATCCTTTGTAATATTTCAAGCACTGTCCTGGACTCATTTTTTTCATCAGCCTTTTACTGAGCCCCTACTAAGTACCAGATTGCGTGGGGATACAGAGGTAAGTAAACAGACTGCTCTTGCCCTCGTGCAACTTAACATCTCCTAGGAGACAAATAACTTTCCCTGGTGATCATAGAAATTAATTAAAAATACAGCCTCAGCAAGAGCCACAAGGGAAGGGCAGCAGTGCTAAGAGAACATCTAACAAAGAGAAAGCGATTTCACAACATCCTTATGGTTAACTTAGATTGGGTTTCATGGGACTGTTAAGAGTAACCAGTGTCTCACCTCACATGTTCAGTATGTTACCAAGAGAGAAAAACACAAAGTTTGTATTACACAAGTCTCAAATTAAGTAGTATCCATGAAAGGCTTTGAAAACTACAAAGCACTATGTAAATATAAGGTATTTGAATGGGGGTGGGGGCAGGGAAGGAATATTCCTAGTGAAGAAGTAATCTGAATAAGTAGAATAGCTAAATAAGTGTTCTGCTATAATTGTAGTAATCTAGTAAGTTTGATTCTAAATAAGTAGAATGATTGTATAAATGTTACCTAAGCAATGCAAATCAACCATAAATCAGCTTTTTTAAAATCACCTTGACTGTGGATTAAAAAGTATGCCAATACTTTTGCTACAGTGTGGTTACAAAATAAATCAGCTTCTAATTTTTTTATTGTAAACTGATCAATCAGTTCAATATATTTCTATTTTGTCACATAAATGAATCAAACATAATCAAAACTCATGCATACAATAGTTATATGATTTTACCATAAATATTCTTTGAACATTTTTTTCTCCATTTCATCTATCCTTCAATAACATAAAGTTGCAAGTGCCTTATAGTTTTTAGTGTCTTTTCAGAGACACTACTGAATTTATGCTTACAGCCATTCTGTAAGGCAGGTAGAGATGAAAACTGAGGCTCAGAAAGGTGAAGTGGCAAGTTCAAATTAAATAGTAGTAAATTGTGAAATCATCACACCTGGTAGCTCAGACAGTAAAGAAACTGCCTGCAATGCAGGAGACCTGAGTTCAGTCCCTGGGTCAGGAAGATCCCCTAGAGAAGGGATGGCAACCCACTCCAGTATTCTAGCCTGATAATCCCATGGACAGAGGAGCCTGGCAAGCTACCTACAGTCCATGGCATTGCAGAGTCAGACACAACTGAGCGACTAACACTTTCACTTTCAAATAGTGAAATCAAAAAGCCTGAGGCTGATTGATCTTTAGGATGAGGGTCTTTCCACTGTACTACTCTGTAAATGGTCTACGAAACTGCCTGAAAAGGATGCTATAGACGAGAAAGTGGGCTTCCCAACAACTGGAGTAAAAGATGAAAGCGGAAACAATCGCTTCTGTGAAGACTTGACTGATGTCTAGTGTTAAATACTTGGATCAGAATCCTTTCACAAAGAAGAAAGATTTGTCATTTCATTCTGCAGATTATGAGCTTTCTGGAGCAAGTTGTGCATCATCTCTTTTGCCCTAGGAGCTTCAACTTTACCCAGACCTTTCTCACACACAATTGAATATGCATCAGTAATTCAATCCCAGGCTCTTGTTCCTGGTAACAATACAAGATTTCTACCTCTGCACCAGACGAAACAGCCTCTTGCCTCCTGGCATCATTGTTTTTTCCTCTCCAGTAAAACTCCTTCAGGATACCTTTCACAACGATTCAAATGTGTGTGGAGTTGATCAAAGAATGAAAAAAAAGAAAGAGAGAGAGACTCAGCACAAAGAAACTCTTAGGCGTGTATAAATCGGGGTCTGTTAGATAAGTGTTCTCCATCCATTTTGTTAAGGCTTTCATGTTTCATTATTTGTAAGCACAACTTGAAAAGAACAAGACAAAATCATGGAGGAGCAAAAGACAAAAGGAACGAAAAGCAATAGCTCCACTTCCCTTCCGGTCGCATCTGCTCCCTCCCCCAGATTGGCAGTGAACTCAATGGACATTTCAAATGAGAAGGAAGTGGGACTGAAAGGGCCATGCTCCACAGAGGTGGAGGCCAAGTAGGCCTTGCCTGCCCAGCAAAGTTGATCCAGAGCTTAGCTACAGAAGTTCTCAGAGTCACAAATATCAGAGCTGGTTTTTTTGTTTTTGTTTTCTTTTCTAGATGTGATGAAAGGACAGGGTCTAGAGAGAATTGGGGTGTTTTCATTTCTATTAATTCTACTGGTCACCAAGTATTTTTTTAACGATGTAAGAGGCACTGAGCTGGATGCCGAAGGGTAATCCTTAGACACCAAAGGCATCATGTCTGTCCTCGCGGAAGGCAGAGTCTTGTACTTGAGCAACTGTCCTGAAATCTCAGAAGGGAGAGTCCAGAGGCCTTCTTGAGGACCAAATGTTCTCAGAGGTATCGAAGCTTCTAGCTAATCACAAGCAATAATTGCAGCCACATGACATAATCTCCTCCTCCCTTTTTAAGTGTGTTTTACTATGGGATCCCAAGGAATTCTGGGGTTACTCCTGATAGAGTTTATAGAGGAAAAGAGAGTTTCTCTACCAGCCTTGCTGTATTTCTTTCCCTTTAACAGTGGGTTAAGGGTGTGGGTTGGAAAATGAGTCAGACCTGACTTTGGATTCCCATTCTGCTACTTTCTAACTGTGTAAATTTGGACAAGTTTCTTAACCTCTCCAAGAATTCTCTCTGTAAAATGCAGATAACAATCAAAAGAGCCATGGTTATGGAGAAGAAATGAGGTGATGCAAGTCAGCACCTAGCAGGGTCCACGTTCAACTGATAAGATTGTTAGCAGTGTCCTCCTCACATGCCGAGTACAGCCTCTGTTCTCTCACCTTCTGCTAAGACATGCTGAGGTTGCTTCCACTGAGTACAAATATAACATATGACCCCTGCTAACCACTGGACTGATTCCTATTAGGTGATCATTTCAAAAGAACCCATCATGCCTTTTAGAATAGCGCTGGAAAACTGATATTTTCCTTCAAAGAATCCTTGATACTTTACATCTTCTGCCCTCTCCACTACTGTGTTCTATCCAAAAAACATGTTTTTTCTACTGCCAGTGTGAGGCATGATTTTAGAATGCATTGTTATAATCATTTACCCGTAATAAGCCACTTTTACATCTGCTGTTTCATGTGATCCTTACAACTATCCTCTGAAAGAGAGGCTTCTCGGGATACAGAGAGATTTCATGACTTGCCCCAAGTCACCAGCTGGCAAAGAGCGGAGTGGGAATTGAACCCAGGTGACTCCAAATAGAGCTTTTTCACAGCTTGAGGAGTCGGTGATGGGCTTCTCAGGTTCTTCATCTGCAGGAAGGGCTTCTGCAAACCAATGCTCAAGTAAACCCTTGAGTCCCTAATGAACCCGTTATAGAGTCCAGGTGTTGTCGGGACTGCTTATAACACAGCCCTGCTTCTCGCCAGGAAGGCATCTCAGCAGAACATCACACTGTCCCCACCAACCCAGGTCCCGTCCACATGGAATGCCCTGAAGAGCCAAATAAACAGATTTAACCGACTTACATGTTTTCCTTGCCAAACATTATAAAATGAAGTAATGGGTAACCTGCACTTAGTCTGCTGGATTCTCAGACTTTCCTTTCTCCCCCTGAGGAATGGAAAATTATTTGAATGAGATGGGAAACCAGCTTTTCCTCTCTCTCTCTTTCAAAATTTCTCAAAACACATTACTATGCTACTGGAAGACATTCAATTCAACGAAGTCATTAAGTTAAATCATCTGCACACATTTTCTCAGTAAGATGAGTTTGCATGGTGGACTGATTTCATAGAACAGTTGCATGTAAACATCTCCAGGGAAAACCAGATGTCACTGACACATCAGTACCTAGTTAGTCCTACAAAGAGCATGGCACTGGTTCTGGACAGCATCTTTCCAGGAATCCTGTAACCCAGGGTGGAACTTCTCTCCACATCCCAGCTGGTGGGCAGTTTTTTCCGCTCCTCCAGCAATGCGCTTTGCTCTCAGCTCTACAGCACTTAAAGCAGAGATGGCCGGTTAGGCCACCCAGGATTCTTCAGCTAAGATTTCTGGAAATCCAAGGCCTGAAACTCAGAGACCACAGGCCCCCTCAGGGAATGGGAGAATAAAACGCCTGGACCCACTGATTGTTCTAATACTTCACTCAGGGAGGTGGGCCAGGAGACCAGAGGGCCTGCTGGGAACAAAGTCCTATTAATTACGGGGTCCCTGGAGGCACCGGCCTGGGGAGCCTTCGAAACAAAAGGAAGAAGGGATGAGAGGAAGAGGTGGCTAAAATGACCCTGTCCAGGAAGAATGTTACTTAATTACATGTTACTTTTTTTTTTTAACTATAGGAAAGACTCTATATGCTTTTGTGTGTTATAGAGATCACAATAAGGATAAAACGCAAAGGAGGGGCAAACTGTATGGGATTAGTCTAATTAGTGAGAAAAAAACATTATTCAGCTGACCCTGTAAATATTCGCTTTAAAAATCTAAAACTTAAAAAACATGTTACAAATGTCTTCCAGGGTCTGCCAGGCTAGAACAATAGGCCACCAATAGAGCATTCCTGTACCACTGTTTGCGATTGAGTGGGGGTAGCACAGCATTTCCTATAAAGACAGGATGGCTTCAGTCTCTGGAAGCAATAAGCAATGTGTTAAGGTTTAAAGGTACGTTAAGAACTCAGATGCCCTGGGAACCAAAACAGGGTCCCAGAAAATTTGAGTCATGTCAAGACTTTTTCAGTGGTGGCAATTTCCACCACTTACATTAAAGACATGGTAACTCCATGTTTCAAAGGATGAACATCCATTATTAAGCATAAAAAAGAAACCAATAAAGTTAACAAATCTACTATAGGCCTTAGCAGGGTGGGCAAAAGAAGTAGAAGCCATCTGCTTTGCCCTGGAGGACCTTCCACTAATACGAAAGCAAACTTGGGAAAATTATGTGTTACCACCAGTGACGTTACCTCTTCACCCCTAGCCAATTTTCAGTTACAAACTTGTGTGTAAAGACCACCAAGAGCAGATTGGTATTGTTTCTGCCTTCCTCTCTGATTGTAAATAATAATAACTTCCACCTGGTGAGGCAATATTTTTTTTCCTCTTTCCTTTCACTTCTAGTAGATGCCAATAAATGGGGGAAATCCACATATGCTAAACCAAGTTGTAACACAGATGAACAAGGTGCCTAAAAAATAAAATAACAAATCCTGATCAAAGAAGCAAAGAGGATCCCAAGAGGCAAAGGAGATTCGTCCTTGTAAGACATTTAAATTCACATGTCTTTCTGTGAAAGACTTGGCTCAGTAGAGAAATTTTGCTTGGCTGAAGACAGCGTGATTTCAGATCCTTGTAACTTGCCTGGATGCTGAAATTCAAATGAATTCAGCTGCACAGAAAAAGAAGGAAATTATATCTGTAGAATTTAATGGGGGAGCTGTGTGCTCAAAAAAAGTTACAATTTTAATTCAAGGTCAATGTCTCTGACAACTAAATAACAATAATTGCTTACCCTTTCCGTGCAAAATCCAGAGTCTGTAACAAGACTTAAGAGTAATGAAAAAGGAGAAAGAAGAAGAAGAAATGGTTTTTGAGCTCAGACTTTGTGCCAAGCCTTATTTTATGTATTTAGCTACTATGGAGACAAATAAACTTCATAACTATTCTATACCCATTTTATAGATGGAGACACAGACTTTAGAAAATGAGATAATTGCCTATAATGGCCACACAGGGATGCAGTTTCCTTTCTTTTTTCTAAACTGGGTTACAGTTGCTTTACAATGTTGTGTTAGTTTCTGCTTTATAACAAACTGAATCAACCATCAGTTCAGTTCAGTTCAGTTCAGCCACTTAGCCGTGTCCAGCTCTTTGCGACCCCATGAATCACAGCACGCCAGGCCTCCCTGTCCATCACCAACTCCCAGAGTTCACTGAGACTCACATCCATCGAGTCAGTGATGCCATCCAGCCATCTCATCCTCTGTCGTCCCCTTCTCCTCCTGCCCTCAATCTTTCCCAGCATCAGGGTCTTTTCAAATGAGTCAGCTCTTCGTATCAGGTAGCCAAAGTATTGGAGTTTCAGCTTCAATATCAGTCCTTCCAATGAACACCCAGGACTGATCTTTAGAATGGACTGGTTGGATTGCCTTGCAGTTCAAGGGACTCTCAAGAGTCTTCTCCAACACCACACTTCAAAAGCATCAATTCTTCGGCGCTCAGCTTTCTTCATAGTCCAACTCTCATATCCATACATGACCACTGGAAAAACCATAGCCTTGACTAGACAGACCTTTGTTGGCAAAGTAATGTCTCTGCTTTTCAATATGCTGTCTAGGTTGGTCCTAACTTTCCTTCCAAGGAGTAAGCGTCTTTTAATTTCATGGCTGCAATCACCATCCGCAGCGATTTTGGAGCCCAGAAAAATAAAGTCAGCCACCGTTTCCACTGTTTCCCCATCTATTTGCCATAAAGTGATGGGACCGGATGCCATGATCTTCGTTTTCTGA
>NW_011494826.1:8618486-8636488 GCF_000754665.1 Bison bison bison | reverse complement strand
TGGAAGGAAAGTTATGACCAACCTAGATAGCATATTCAAAAGCAGAGACATTACTTTGCCAACAAAGGTCTGTCTAGTCAAGGCTATGGTTTTTCCTGTGGTTATGTATGGATGTGAGAGTTGGACTGTGAAGAAGGCTGAGCGCCGAAGAATTGATGCTTTTGAAGTGTGGTGTTGGAGAAGACTCTTGAGAGTCCCTTGGACTGCAAGGAGATCCAACCAGTCCATTCTGAAGGAGATCAGCCCTGGGATTTCTTTGGAAGGAATGATGCTAAAGCTGAAACTCCAGTACTTTGGCCACCTCATGCAAAGAGTTGACTCATTGGAAAAGGCTCTGATGCTGGGAGGGATTGGGGGCAAGAGGAGAAGGGGATGACAGAGGATGAGATGGCTGGATGGCATCACTGACTCGATGGACATGAGTCTGAGTGAACTCCGGGAGTTGATAATAGACAGGGAGGCCTGGGGTGCTGCGATTCATGGGGTCGAAAAAAGTCGGACATGACTGAGTGACTGATCTGATCTGATTGTGATCCACACAGTCAAGGCTTTGGTATAGTCAATAAAGCAGAAATAGATGTTTTTCTGGAACTCTCTTGCTTTTTCCATGATCCAGCAGATGTTGGCAATTTGATCTCTGGTTCCTCTGCCTTTTCTAAAACCAGCTTGAACATCTGGAAGTTCACGGTTCACGTATTGCTGAAGCCTGGCTTGGAGAATTTTAAGCATCACTTTACTAGCATGTTAGATGAGTGCAATTGTGTGGTAGTTTGAGCATTCTTTACATATACATATATCCTATCCCTCTCAGATCTCCCTCCCACCACCACCCCCTCCCTCCCATTCTACCCCTCTAGGTCACCACAGAGCACGGAGCTGAGTTCCCTGTGCTATACAGCAGGTTCCCACTGGCTATCTATTTTACACTTGGTAGTGTATATATGCCAATCCTAATCTCCCAATTCACCCCATCCTCCCTACCCCACCGCCCTGTGTCCACATGTCCATTCTCAATGTCTATGTCTCTGTTCCTACCATATACGTTCACCTGTACCAAATGAGGCTTCCTCATACATTCCTTTATCCATGATATGTGGCTGCTCCTTGAACCATCCACCCTGCAATAAATGTACCCTTTCTCCCTGACATTTCTACAGATAGCATGTCTGCATATGTCAGCACTGATGCCTACCTCCCTCTCTAAATGACTCTCCTCACTTCTGAGATGCTAATCCTTTGACTTTTACCACCCCACTGGCTCCTCTTCTCTCACATGCCAGGCATGATGATGTCAGTCGAGGCTTTCTCCCAAGTGTGGCTTTCAGCCCTCCTCTCTGTATTGTGTTATGGTTTCAAGGCCTTAGCTGACAATAACAAATGCAAAAATCTGAGGATGGGGTAGTTGTTAGGGATGCCTGGGCACGACATCAAAATCTGGGCTGTGAGGCCAAAGAGGGGTCAAGGACATGGCCTGAGAGCTCACAAACACCCTGCTGCCCAACTCTTCCCAAGTGGCACGCAGAAAGAAACCTCAGAAGCTTATTCTTTTAAAGGAGAACGAGGAGAATCAGAGAAAAGGAAGAAAAGAAGGGAGGGAAAGTGGAGGGAGGGAGAAGGAAGAGAAAGTTTTCTGGGTCCCATCCAGGACATTCATCACCAAGTTCGAGGTAAGGCCTGGCAATCTGAACTGTTACCAGCTAAGGATTTCACCCAGTCCAAGTAGAAGCCTCATGTTCAAGGTCCTCAGACAAATCTGAGATCAAAGCTGAGGAAATTAGCAAGGAGACAAAGTATTAGAACCATAACACTCCTGTAATCTTCCAGGGCACCAAGTTCTGAGTCTATTCCTTTTGAATGTCCAGGGCCCCAGGGTCCTGCCTTATTTGACTTATGATCCCACCCACTCCCACAGTTGTCTGCTCGGGTGGTGCGGAAGTTGCCAGAGGAAGCTGGGGTAGAAGGCTGCCTCTCGTGAGGACAGGAATGTCACAACAGTTTTCCAAGCTTCAGGCCAGCGCCCCTCCCAAGCTGCCAGATGTTCAGCATGGGCTGAACTGGGTTTTCAGACTCCCCATTCAGCTTGTGGGGAGAGGAGGACAAAACATGGCATCCTGCTAGGGTAGGGGGTGGGAGGGATCATGTAGCAGGCAATGCCAACCTTGGCATGTGGCTTTCAAGTGGTTCACGGTAAAAAAGATAAATAAGCAAACACGAGCACTCCACTCTCTTTAGCACGATTTCTTTGAGGCAGGTTTTCAACTTGGTCTGCCCCTGCTTCTTCACTTAACTGGAACAGGATCTGTCTGAACTCCATCTTTGACAGTAACCTTGTATTGATTGTGGTCCTCTCTGAGAACAACCTGTGTGGGGTGTGTGAATCCCACATTTGAAAGTCTTGAATGTCTCTCCTTGTCTGGGTCACCAAAGACCTGCTGGAGTCCTTGAATGTCTCATCATCCTCCCAGTAGCTTGTAAGTGAATAATCAAATCAATCAATGCATTAGATCAGCCAGGCACGAGACGCCTGGGAAATGGCTAATCATCCATGCAACGATTGTCTGACATTTTCCATAACTCTTTGGTTCACCTTATCCCTCTTCCTCACTTTTGCCACCTCAGGTGGAGCCCAGTATCAGACATCGGGAACAAGTTGGAAATCTGCCTTTGCACCACAGAGATACACAATAACAATACTTTATTTCTCACTAACTTAGCATGACTTGGGTCACAAGCCCAACTTTTTGGAACCCTTGAACTGGCCAATTCAAGTTCTCTCAGGGGGTTCAGCTCTGTGAGGCTGTCCTCAAACTTACAAACCCATTCCTCAGGTGCTGCCCTGGGAAATGGAGAGAGGCTCCTCACTGCTCTGGGGCTCCCTCGGGGTCTGACCCCTGAACCATGCAGTGTGCAAGGACCGTTTCTTAAGCACCCACGAGGCCCTCATTTGTCACTGTGTCTCTCATCCTTCCTTCTTCACCGTTGGGTGAACTCGAATTTTTTTGAGCCACAACCAGCCATCATTTCCAAATGTATGACTCCTGGTAAACTTTTGCTCTCGGTCCACCAGGCTTTTAATATTAAAAGCAAAGTGTTTGGAATTCTAAATCCTTGTTTTTCTCCTCTAAGGGCCTGGTTCTGAACCAAAAACTATACAGCTTTGGTGTGAAATATAGAACTTTTTTTTTCCAGCAGGCAGTTATTGAGGGCCTGCCCTATTCCATTCACAGCATTAGACATGCAGGGATGAATTACACAGGTCCCCGCCTCTCTGATCCATGGACCACACACCGAGCAGAGCGTGGGCATCATCTGGAAACTAGCTAGACATAGATTATCTCAGACCCCACCCCAGACCTCCTGAATCAGAATCTTCATTTTAACAAGATGCCCAGCAGATTCACGTGCATACTGATATTTGCAGAGCTCTGGACTTTTATTCTATTCACTAACCTCCCAGTATTATCTATATTTGATAGATGTGAAAAGGAAGCCCCAAATAGGTAAGAACTACCCCTAGAAGCACCAGATCCTGACTAGAAACCAAGGCTTCTCCACCAGAACACTTCTCCTGCCCTAATCCCTGGGTGTGTTCTTCTCTGGAGGGTCTGTACATTGCAGGGTCAGGCCTTGGGCAGACTCAGAACCTTGTTCTTGTTCCATCTTCTCCAGTTCTGTTGAACACAGGGCTGTGTGCAGAGCAGAGAGCTCTGGGAGGCCTCATTGGCACCAGCTGAGACCCAGCACAGCATCTGTAAAGGAAGTGCTTTCCAAAGCCCATTTGAAATGTTTATTTCTTTCAAATTCATAAACATTTCTGAGTGCTCACCACATGCAAAGCCCTGGGCTAGATGAATCAGGGAAAACAAAGTGGAATAAAACAATCTCTGGACCCATCCCAGGTTCACAATCTGGTTGGGGAAACATACTACCAATATAAAATTCGGGGTGGTGTTAACAGAGATGATAGTGAGATTTGTTTACTTTGCTATGGAATAGTCACTCACAGCATTTATCCCTCCAGGTACCATTAGGTCAGTCAATCACATTGGCCTATTAGTATACAGATGCTGAGAATCAGTTTGGAGGTTAAATCAGGCCAAATCTAAATCTGGGGTGGGGCTATTCAACTACATGATCTAAATGTTATTAATGTTTAAATACATTGGTACATTCTGAATGGAAGGAAGATATGTTCCTGAAGCTAAGAGATTTTATTGTTTCTGTTGCTCTTGCTTGCGTTGGAAATGGGGTATTTTGGCTAATTTAATATTCTGGCAAATGGACTTACTATATAGAAAGTATGAAAACAAGGTCAATGAGATGGAGTCCACACAAGACATGAAATCCAGGCTCAGAATATTTTGTTCAGCTTATATACCACCTTAAAAAGCAATAATCCATCATCCTGAGCCTCTTGACTACTATTCTCTTGTAATACATTTATCAAAGCATTCTGAAACACTATACAATTTGGAGATCATTTTTTAAAATATTACTAAAAGAATCTTTTAAAAATGACTTCCTAGGTATCTGGAGTTTAGAAACAGAGCTTACTATATGCAAATGTAACTTGCCAATAAGAAACTAATATTTTGGTTACCAATAAGTATACAAAATCCAGAAATTTTATCCCAGTTGAAAAGTTATTCATCACACTTAATCACATTCATCACCCTTAATCACAAAGAAAGAGGCCTCCTAAAAGCAAACAGGAACAAAATCAGTGACCAACTTCTGCAGCTTAACTGTGTTAAGAAAATGGGAGAAATTATTTTCCAGACTGTAGTTATAGAAACAAGCAGTAAGTTCCAGAATTAGGAATCTATATGGAGAGGAAAATCTTCAGTCCTAAATTATTAGCAAAAAAAATTTCAAAGAAACAAGCATAATTATCTAGAAATTACTGAATACAAACCATGAGAGATGGTAATTCATAGCTTCAAAAAGGATAGAAAAAATTATTAACTATTAAGGGAAATGGATTCTTAAGGAAGAACCCACAGCAATAAAAATTATACAGTTCTTATTTCCTTAAAGTTAGAAGAAAAAATATTGACTTTAGAAGGTGAAAATGCCTAAGATCAAAATGAGAATTCAAGATTAAAGGTCATGTACTTGAAGATTGCCAACAGTAGATTTCAAATATTCTCACCACAAAAAATATATGGTAACTATGTGACATGATGGAGGTGGTTACTAACACCGTTTTGGTGATGGCAGTAATCGTTTTGCAATATATAAATATATTAAAGCAACACATTGTGAGCCTTAAACTTCACTACTGTTATATGTCAATTAAATCTCAAAGCTGAGGGAAAAGATAAATGATAGTGGCAGGTCTAAAAGTGAGCCCCGAAGAAATGAGTTTGTCATCTTATAAACAATTAAAAAAAAAAAAACTTTAATTACACACACACACAAAATCAACAACAACATTGGCTCCCATAAATAAGTTCAACTTCGTGCTGTAATGGACTATAATCACGTACTGGGTTTATAAATCCAAAATGTGATGGGTTTCCTTATAACACAAAAGTACTCAAAGTCCTGTTATCTATGATTGTAAAGTTCTTTTCTTAACTTTTAAAAGTACATGCACCTCTTGGAGATATTAGAGGTTTGCTCAGACCACCACAATTAAAGTGAACATCACAATAAAGTCAACAAATATTTTGGCTTCCCAGTGCATATAAATGTTTACATCATATTATAGTCTATTAACTGCAACAGCATTATGCCAAAAAATGTATATACCTTCATTTAAAAATACTTCATTGTTTAAAAAATGCTAACCATCATCTGACAATGCAGGATTGCCACAATCCTACAATTTGTTATTTAAAAAAAAAAACTCATCTTCAAAACACAATGGAAATACAATAAAACAAAGAGATATGCCTGTTCAAAAAAAAGAGAGATGCCTGTGTAAAACATATTTTTAATAAGAAACATGGACTCACATTACACTTAGAAAGGTTGAAGCACACCTTTGAAACTCCTGAAACAACCAAAATAATAAAGCAATTTCCTAACAATCTGAAATCAGCAAAGACTGTGACAGTCATGTTTTTTTCCTACAGTGATCCACAGAAAGGGGGAAAAGTTAAACTTCTGAAAAGTTGGAACTAACCTAAGCATGATGAGAGGCTCAGAGAAAAGTGACTTTCTCAGGGCCTCTGCCTATAGCTGTACACAGAGGTGTCAAGCCAAACGGAAACCAAGCCCCTACTGTTCTCACGAAGCCTGGGGTCACCTGAAGAGAAGGGGTCATTTTCTGATTGGTCTTCCCAAAAGGATGCCTTTTTCTGATTGGTCTGCAGAGACCAGTGAATCTTTACAGCCTTGGACAAGTCAGTCTTTCTAGAGCGAGAGGGTTTTTTGTAGCCGCTTCCCTCCCACCCTTCACCGCCCCCCCTCCTTTTTAAAATGAAAGCTTTGGAATATGTTATCATCAAGATTTGAATTTGCTCTAAATTCTAAGATGCCATGATTTTGTCTCTTGTAACTTTTCCTTTGGGCTTCCCAGGTGGCTAAGTGGTAAAGAATCTGCTTGCCAACGCAGGAGACCTGGTTTAAATCCACTGGTTGGGAAGAGCCCCTGGAGGAGGAAATGGCAACCCACTCCAGTATTCTTGCTGGGATAATCCCCTGGACAGAGGAGCCTGGCGGGCTACAGTTCATGGGGTCATGAAGAGTGGAACACGACTAAGCACACATGCATGCAGCTTTTCCCTGACTCATCTGACTCATTGTGGATGATTGTTATGTGAAAGTACTATAGGTATAATACTCACCCTCCACTTCCAATCTCTGATGAAGAAATGACTAGACATTAATGCATCTTAGTGTTCTTCCCACTGAAATTGTATGCTCTTTTACATTTAGCAACATGTTGGTCACGTAGTGGTTTTGAATAAATATTTAATTGTTTAGATTAGAGAAATATTTTGAATCAGTATCTTGCCTGCTGAACACCTTTCTTTTAACGTGGTTCTTACGTTAAAAATCTAGAACAGTGCTGTCTATGGAAATACAATGTGAACCACATGTGTGATTTTAAAATTCTAGTAGCCACATTTTAAAAAAAGATAGTCTTAACATTGATTTAACCCAATGTATCAAAATATTTAATATATAATAGTATAAAATTATTCATAAGAGAGTTTACTTTTTTTAAGCTAAATCTTTATAAAGTCAAGTGTGCATTTTATAATTACAGCACAATGCAGTATGGACTAGCCATATTTTGAGAGCTCAGTGGCCACAAGTAGCTACTGACTACTGAGCAGCACGCATCTGGAGGGCATAAAATCAGTATGATGTATAAGGGAAGATGCAGGTTGTCTCTTAAAATTTCATTCTTAAAAAAAATACTCTTTTTAATAGTCAAGTTTCGTATTAAAGAAAAAATGGCAAATGCCTGGGGCTGTTTGGTTCTGACCTAAGTAAAGGACTCTGCAGGAGTTTTAATAAGTGCCTTGCTGTTGTTACTGTTTGTATGCAACGTGCCCTAGTGGGTGTGGTGGGGAGCTGTAAAGCTAGGGCTGTGTCCTAATTGGGCTAGACTCTTCCAGGGTGCCACGCCGGCAAGCCTAGTCATCAACGCTGTTGTGCTGTGCTCAGTCATGTCCAACTCTTTGCGACCCAATGGACTGTAGCCTGCCAGGTTCCTCTGTCCACGGGATTTTTCAGGCAAGAATACTGAAGTGGGTTGCCATTGCCTTCTCCAGGGGATCTTCCTGACCCAGGGATCGCACTCGCGTCTCCTGCATTGGCAAGCAGATTATTTACTACTTCACCACCAGGGAAGCCCTCTAATCATCAATATGGGCTATTTTTTAAAATAAAATGCCCAAGGGCACACATACTAGTGATAGCATTTACAGAGCCCTGATAATTTTCTGGGAGGTAATTGTGACATCTGGTCACTGAAAAGTTCTGCAGGCTTATAATACATAATTAGTTTATAAAACTCAACTGCCGCCAAACACAACTCCCAAATACACTGAGTGTAAGTTGTCTTGCTCTCATTTTTTCCCTTTAAACTTGCCTTTACTGTTCTTTAAATTTGATTTTACCCACATAAAACCTGCACTGGAGAGACAGCCATGATCTTCCAGAACCATATACCTCCGAGATGAATGTTGTGTGTTTTCTGCCTCCAAATAAACAATGGGTCAGCTTCATAGTGACCTTTGCAATGGGTCTGCCCTGCCTTCTCCTCTGGTCTCATTTCTTTCCCATTATTCTTTCTGGAATTCAATCTCCTGAGGACTGTTCATAAAATATGGACATAGTTCTGGAAATTGACAAGCAGTTGGGAGTGGGGGACTATGATGGAAACAATCTGAAAGAGGGGCAAAGTGGGAACAAGTCCCAGCGCTTTGCACTATAGAGAGGTCAAAGTGTGGCTACAAATCAAATTTGTCCTTGGCTGGATCCACAATTATAAGATACCTGAGCCCAAGGGCTTTAGAGCATCTGTCTGCCATTTGAGCCCAGAACAAGCTGCCTGGATATTGAGACTGGTCCTCCAATTAGCAACAATTGAGCTCAGGATGAGAGCTGTGCTATCCTTTTTCCTCTCCTCAATTTTGTTATTCTAGCAGCTGTCATCACCATTCACATCCACTCACAGACTGTACAGACTAAAGGAGCTCCATTCAAGTTTTGTATCCAGATTAACTTTGCAGCCCAGCTAATGTGAATTTATGGAAACCAATGGTAAATATAAACGCTAGCTGCATCCCACTCACCATGGGTTGTTAGTAGATATTTACATTTAGAAGTTTAACACATCCTGGCCTTAATCCAATATCCTCTAATGTTCTCCAAACAGCCCCGGTTTTCTAAACCCTATGGTTAGCTTGTCTAAAGAGAGAACCAAAGGAGGGAAGACGCTAGGAAGCAGTTATAAATATAAACCACGTTCTAAGATTTACACTGGGATTTTGTTAGTAAATTTAGAGAGTTGTGTATGCTAGAGCTGAATTTTTGCCTATAGGCTTAGAAACTAACAGAAACACGCAGGAAAACCATGTCTTGTTGGCTTCTACTTCCTCTGTGACCCTATGTAGCCTTTGAATTAAAAAAAGTCACTCAACCAAGACCCAAATGGAGTTCTAACTGCATTGTTTTTCAGAATTAACCACCAGTAAAATATATATAGAAGGTGAAAACAAAAACTAGCTGCCTTCAGTATATCAGTTAGAATTTTAACTTTTCTCTCCAAAGAAGCCTAAATCATTAAGCTAAACAGTTGCACTTAAGTCATCAACACCTAATATGGGCTTCTCTGATGGCTTAGTGGTAAAAGAATCTACCTGCCAATGCAGGAGACACAAGAGACAAAAGTCCGATCCCTGGGCTGGGAAGATTTCCAGAAGGAAAAATGGCAACCTACTCCAGTATTCGTCCCTGAAGAACCCCATGGACAGAGGAGCCTGGCTGGCTACAGTCCACAGGGTCACAAGGAACCAGACACCACAGAGCATGCACGAAAGCTTTACCATCTAATATATATAAAAAACTTCCTCTTCAAGATCATTTTGGCTATTCAACAACTCTTGCTTTTTTTATATAAATGTTAGACTTACCTTGTCGATTTTTAACCCCCCAAAATCCCGTTGGAATTTTTATTGTTCATTGAGTTTCATTGACTTTGTAGACCAGTTTGGGGAGAATTGACAGCTGAATACTGGACTTCTGACCCTTGAACATATATATTTTCTCCATTTGTTTAGGTCTTCTTTAATTTCTTTCAGCAGTGGTTTGTAGTTTTCAGGTAGACTTCCATGTCTTCTGAGAAATTCATCCCTGTTTTATGCTTTTTAAGGTTATAATCAATTGAATTTTTTTAACATCACTTTTCAAAATTTTGCCTAAAAAAAAATCAACACCCTGAAGCCTCTTGCAACCAAGGAGCTAGGATCCCTTTCCGCAGTGACCTCCATGCCCTGGGTAGGTCCAGGGCCACTCCCTGTCTAGCCCCTCTGGCCTTATTTCTCTTTTATCTGTAGCTAAATCCCCCCTGGGCACAATATTTTGCTGATTCAACCTCATTCCTCCAGTTTGCTGCCAGCTGCTTGAGTTTTTGTTTTGTTTTTTGTTTGGAGGGCATGCACAGGAATCCTCAGGTCAGAGGGAAAATATTCAAAAAGCACTGCTGTAGGAAAATGGTGCTCATGTAAACATACTCCACTGTCTTTAATGCATTCATGCTGGAAATGTATAATCAAATTAGAAAATGTTCTCTACCACATAGTCGTGCGTTTACGGAAAGAGCTCATTCCCCGTAATGTGTGTACACTTGCATTTCCCTTTGCTGCCCCTGTTCTCTGCGGGAATGATGTGATAATGCATTTGTGTGTGAGTCACTGGCCAGGTAGAACTGAGCAAAACTGGAAAGGTAAACAGGATTCTCAGAGTCTAGAGTTTACATTGCAAAAAACCAAAATGAGGTTTGTTAACTTTTTCCCAGCAGATGAGTTTTCCGCAGGTCAAGGTAAGAATCAAACAGGAACTAAAGCAAGCCCCCTAGTTAGCAGAAACATCATTTTAAATGACAGTGAGTGACAGAACCTCTGCTTAGCTCATGGAGCATTGGCGAAGGAAGACCCTCTGTCCCCATCCCCCTCTGTGCACACCACAAATGCGTAACACATACTCCTTCTCACACACACAAAACTGTACAGGACCAGCAGTTTCCTGACCTCTGATCCTTCCCGTGCTCACAGAGGTAAAAGCTGTCCAAGAAACAGCTCTGTCTGGGGCAGCTGCCTGAAGTGTCTCATCCTTCAAGAAAAATCTCAGTACCTTCTCAGGACGCTGGGTCCTCTGCTCTGACTGCTAGTCTCTATTTAGATCACAGAGAATGCTCTTTTTCTGAGAGCTGTCATTCCCCAACTGTCTGCCCAGATGTTTGACATTTATAGTTAATGCTTATTTCTGTCATCATTTTCATGGCCTCCAGAAGTGAAATTATCCCACAATGATAAGAGCACTTAGTAATGTAGCACTTACAGTATGCCAGGCAGGCCTCCAAATGATGTTTTTTTATTGGAGTATAATTGCTTGACAGTGTAGTGTTAGTTCCTGCTGTACAACAAAGTGAATCAGCTATACAAATGATTTTATACAACCAATTTAAGCCTCATGGCAACACCATGAGAAAGATACCATTAAAATCCCTATTTTGGAGACATGAACACCAAGGCATAGAGAAGTTAAATAACTCATACAAGGTCCTGTAGCTGGAAAGTGACCCAACAGGGATTCAAATCCAAGTTATCTGGCCCCAGAGTGTTCGCTTCCAACCACTGTACTACATGGCCTCTTCCTGTGTATAAAAATGATATGGCAAAGTCAATCCAAATAGCATTCTCTTTTATAATCCTCACACTTGACTGTTTATATTCATAAGCAATGTTTGCACAGATATTTGGTTCCAGGTATAGAATCACTACAAATATTTTGGCCTCAAGGGGTCTAAGGGAAATTGACCCCCAGACCTCTCTGTGTGACACCTAGAGTCCAAATGGGAGAGCAAAAAAGTCAGTGAGGGGAGGAGGGGGCCAGGGAGAGACTGAAAGATGCGCAGAGGGAGAAGCAGGAATCTCCAGTAACAGCTAGAGACACAGAATTGTGAGAATTAAATCAGCCTGAGGCCGGAAAGATCAGGAGCTAGAACAATTAAGGAGATGCCAAGGATATAAACCTGGGAAAGAGTCTAGCGTACATGCAAGCATAGTCAAGCAGGGAGAAGTGAATGTGCGCACTACTTGGGCTCAGGGTAAAAGAAGGAACCACAAAGAAACTCGAAACATGAGAGGGAGCCAAGAAGGGAACTAGATTGGAGGACAAATATAAACACCCTAGTTATTCAGTTCAGTTCAGTCGATCAGTCGTGTCCGATTCTTTGTGACCCCATGAATTGAAGCACAACAGGCCTCCCTGTCCATCACCAACTCCCGGAGTTTACCCAAACTCATGTCCATTGAGTCGGTGATGCCATCCAGCCATCTCATCCTCTGTCATCCCCTTTTCCTCCTACCTGCCCCCATCCCTCCCAGCATCAGAGTCTTTTCCAATGAGTCAACTCTTCGCATGAGCTGGCAAAAGTATTGGAGTTTCAGCTTTAGCATCATTCCTTCCAAAGAACACCCAGGGCTGATCTCCTTTAGAATGGACTGCTTGGATCTCCTTGCAGTCCAAGGGACTCTCAAGAGTCTTCTCCAACACCACACTTCAAAAGCATCAATTCTTCGGCGCTCAGCTTTCCTTATAGTCCAACTCTCACATCCATACATGACCACTGGAAAAACCATAGCCTTGACTGGATGGACCTTTGTTGGCAAAGTAATGTCTCTGCTTTTGAATATGCTATCTAGGTTGGTCATAACTTTCCTTCCAAGGAGTAAGCGTCTTTTAATTTCATGGCTGCAGCCACCATCTGCAGTGATTTTGGAGCAGGCTGCATATGTAACATTCCTCCTGTTTGGAAATAAAGCTTCTGAAGATGCATCTGCCCATGTGCATCCATTTACCTGAATGCCCTGGAACATGCCCCCCATGTGGCAGCAAGCTCTGTCCCTGAAGCATCAGCCAGGTGGCAGCTCACATGCTTCCTAAAGAAGAGAAACTCCCCAGGACCAACCAAGGTCTGAAGGCTGTGGGTGTGGCAAAAACAGTGCATGTGTCCTAAGTCGATACAGTCCAGTCATGTCTGATTCTTTGCAACCCTATGGACTAGCTCACCAGGCTTCTCTGTCCATAGCATTCTCCATGGAACAAACCAATCATTTTTATTAGCATCAGGAATATATTTCTTAGGATAACTATGTGTACATCAAATCTATAGATCAACTTGGAAACAGCTGACATCTTCAGAGTACTGTTTTTCAATCCACGAACATGGTAGATCTCTCTCCATTTGTTTAGGTCATCTTTCTTTCATGGTGTTTTTGGAGCTTCCAACACACATTCAGATCCTGCATATATTTTGTTGGATTTATACTTAAGTATTTCATGTTTCCAGTGCTATTTTAAATGACACTCATTTTTTAAAATCTTATTTCCAATTGCATTTCTATATAGTAGCAATGAGCAATTAACTTTTGTATATTAACCTTTGTCTATCTTGCCATACTCACTTTAAGAATTCTAGTAGAATTTGTTTTTGTGGATTCCTTTGAATTGTCAGCAGAGACAATCAGGTCATCTGCCAACCAGAGAGTTGTTTCCAATTATGCCTATTATTAAAACTGAATAATAATTGAATCCAATGAATGCACTTATACATATTTTTTTTTTGCTTACTTAACTGATTATATGCTCAAGAAACATGTGCATTTTAAATCTTGATGCAATTACCTCCAATGCCAATCTAGCCCCCAAAGTTCTATCTGTTCGCAGGGCCAGAACCTGGGCAGGTAGCTCTTTATTTTATGAGGACCTCCTCTCCTCAATTGCAAGGTAGAATTTGGATATCTGCCTATTTGAAGATATAACTTTTAAAATCTATATAGAATCAACTTGAATCTTTCATCCTGGTTTTTTAGAACATTCCTTGTTTCTCCTTCCCACCCTTATCCAAAGATTCTTACAACTCCAAGACTGTTGCACAGAATGGAGTGATGAGAGACAACTGGTCAGAGAGGCTTAGCAGTTCCATTTTCGAGGTAGTCTCTGACTTCTAGTTCCTGCTGGTAAAGGATCTGCCTGCAATGCGGGAGACCTGGATTCTATCCCTAGGTTGGGAACATCCCCTGGAGAAGGGACTGGCTACTCATTCCAGTATTCTGACCTGGAGAATTCCATGGACTGTATAGTCCATGGGGTCGAAAAGAATCAGACAGGATTGAGCAACTTTCATTTCACTTCCAATTATTAATTCAGTCTTTCAATCATTTACATACACATGTATGCTCTCTCCTCTATAACCCATCAACACAGTCAAATAAGACCCTTTCTTGACTTTCCAACAAAAGAATAACTTAAATATTCACACAACACTGTGTATTTAAGTTTTGATCAAACGAAGAGGATTTGAATTGCAAATACGTAATAATTAAAAATTAGCTATCCTTTTTCCTGAAAGTCTTCTTGGCCAGCACCATTTTTGTGGCCGAATCACTCCCACATAGCATTCCAGATTTTGCCCATCTTGCTGGTCCTTTTCCATTGTCCTACATCTATTTTTATCATCCAGAGTCTTTTTTTTTTTTTTAAGTACTAACTAAATATTCTCATTCTGATTAGGAAGGTGAACTTTAACTCTCTCTTTCTTCAAAACAGAATTTGAGATACTGCTGCTGCTGCTGCTATGTCGCTTCAGTCGTGTCCAACTCTGTGCGACCCCGAAGACGGCAGCCCACCAGGCTCCTCTGTCCCTGGGATTCTCCAAGCAAGAACACTGGAGTGGGTTGCCATTTCCTTCTCCAGTGCATGAAAGTGAAAAGTGAAAGTGAAGTCGCTCAGTCGTGTCCGACTCTTAGCGACCCCATGGACTGCAGCCTACTAGGCTCCTCTGCCCATGGGATTTTCCAGGCAAGAGTACTGGAGTGGGGTGCCATTGCCTTCTCCGACTGTAAACCCTGAGTTAAAAGAAATACACTACCTGTGATTCCTTGGCAACAATGTCTTTTCCTTCCAAAAAACATAAACTCTATCCGTGCTGGTATTTCCCTGGTGGGTCAGATGGTAAAGAATCCACCGGCAACGTAGGAGACCCAGGTTTGATCCCTAGGTCAGGAAGATCCCTGGAGAATGGAATGGCAACACACTCCAGTATTCTTTCCTGAAAAATCCCATGAACAGAGGAGCCTGGCGGGCTACAGTCCATGGAGTCACAAATAATTAGGCATGACGACTGACAACACTATCACAGAGTTTTCCAAACAGTAGTTCATGTTTGAGAAACTGCATGACTGTCCTAAGGCTGTGGCTGTGCTCAGTTCACTCAGTTGTGTCCGACTCTTTGCAACCCCATGAACTATAACCCTCCAGGCTTCTCTGTCCATGGGATTCTCCCAGCAAGCATACTGGTGTGGGGTACCATTTCCTCCTGCAGGGGATCTTCCAGACCCAAGGATCGAACCTGCATCTCCTGTATCTCCTGTATTGCCAAGTAGATTCTTTACCAATGAGCCACTTCGGAAGTCCGCAGTCCTGAGGAGCTAACAGCAAAAAAAAAAAAAAAGTTAAAAATTTTAAAACATTACAATTGTTTTTATCCTCCTGTAGGTTAAAAAGTTGGAGAAGGCAATGGCACCCCACTCCAGTACTCTTGCCTGGAAAATCCCATGGATGGAGGAGCCTGGTAGACTGCAGTCCATGGGGTCACTAAGAATCAGACAGGACTGAAAGACTTCACTTTCAGTTTTCGCTTTCATGCATTGGAGAAGGAAATGGCAACCCACTCCAGTGTTCTTGCCTGGAGAATCCCAGGGACAGAGGAGCCTGGTGGGCTGCCGTCTATGGGGTTGCACGAAGTCGGACACGACTGAAGCGACTTAGCAGCAGCAGCAGGTTAAAAAGTGGTTGTTTTTCCATTCTGGTCTTTTTTCTCTCTCTTCTCATTTTTGATTAGGATAAGATAAGGTAAGACCTGAAAAATGCTTCTTACAAAGATAAGGAAAAAGCAGAATCCTGATGGGGAGAGAGGAGGACAGGGGGATGGGAGAGGAAAGAGGAGAGAGAGGGAGAGAGAATTACAGTGAAAGCCTTAAAGATAGGCTTACTATCAGGCTTAATATTGGCACAGGGATGATTCTTTTTTTAATAGTAGCACACTTAAAGGGTCATCTTTTTCAAAATGTTGCTGTTGCTGTTGTTGCTGTTCATTCACTAGGTTATCCTGGACTCTTTGTGACCCCCTTGGACTGCAGCACACCAGATTCCTCTGTCCTCCACTATCTCCCAGAGTTTGCTCAAATTCATATCCACTGAGTCGGTGATGCTATCTAACCATCTCATCCTCTGCCACTCCCTTCTCCTTTTGCCTTCAATCTTTCCCAGTATCAGGGTCTTTTCCAATAAGTTGGCTCTTCGAATCAGGTGGCCAAAGTATTGGAGCTTCAGCTTCAGCATCAGTCCTTCATGAATTACAGTGAATAAGCTTATAACTACTACCAACTATAACAATCAAATTGTTGTGGCAGTGATTCCCCAGCTGTAAGTCAGCACTCAGGGCTAGAAAGTTATTTTCCTTTAAATGCTAATCATTCTTCCCCTAAAATCTTAGTCTCGTTTCCCTTGAAATTAAGTTTTCCTAAGCTTTGTTTAAAAGCATTTCCACCAACTCCAGTTCCCAGAACCAAAAATGCACGATTATTATCAAGAGTCTTAATAAAGTTGGAGATAATACAGGAATGGCTTACACTTGTTCACTTTTTTCTCCAATATGTTGGATAAGTCGGGTTACCCTGCAAGTTAGTGTCTCCATTACAATAAAGAATATCAAGGACGTTCTTAGTCCCAGAGTTGGATTAAGTTGCATGTCTTCTTATGAATAAATTCCTTTCCAATCATCCAGAAACAAAATTGTTGGCCTAAAATGTAAAATCTGCTTATTCAGCTCATTCACAATTAAAAAAAAAAAAAACATGGAGATACTTTTTTCATCCATCAGACTAGATAAATAAGACTATAGGGCAACATCCAGTGGAGGCAATGGGGTCAAGGTGTGAACCCTTCGACACAGCATTCACTCAAGTACAAAGTGCTGCAGCTTTCTAGAGAACAATTTCAGTATCCACAAGATTTAAAATACATACCCCTAGTCAGCCCCCTTTCAGAATCTGACCTACATACAAAAGGTTGTTGTTGCTCAGTCACATCCGACTCTTTTCGACCCCATGGATTACAACATGCCAGGCTTCTCTGTCCTTGACGATCTCCCGGATTTTACTCAAATCCATGTCCATTGATTCAGTGAGGCCATCCAAACATCTCGTCCTCTGTCATCTCCTTCTCCTCCTACCTTCAGTCTTTCCCAGCATCAGGGTCTTTTCTAATGAGTTGGCTCTTCATATCCGGTGGTCAAAGTGATAAAAATACATAAACACATATTGTCAAGATTTTTTCTGATACTTTTCTAATGTATCCAATACTAGAAGAATGATTATATAAACTATGTTAAACCTCTACAGTGGAATATCATGCAAATATTAAAAGAATGAAAGAGGAGTATATAATAAACTGCCTCGGAACTGCCTTGATGTTGTCCCTGCTTCTCGGTTAAATTAAAATTCTCAGTATAAAGTGATTCTATTCCATGTAAAACTAACCTTGCCTGTGGCCACTCAGTATTAATTGACAGTATTTACATCGCAATTCAGAGACATCTGCCTCGAAAGGTCGTGTCCTTCCAGGGGCCCTGCTACCTTCCACTTCACTGCTGCATTTTGTGACAAGTTCACAAAAAGGCTCTGCTTTTAAAAATTCACTTATTTGAAAAGCCAAATCTGCACAATAGATTAATTCAGAAGCAATCGTCTCTAGCACAATAGTTTAGTTCACTTTCAAATGGACTCAAAACAAGGATCCTTTAAAAGGCAAGATTTCCTGGCACTATAAAAATAGGACTCCATTTACACAAACTTCAGGGGAATATATCTGTTATGTAAATTGAGGAATGCAGGCAACCTAAGACCTCTGACAGTCCCTTTTCAAAGAGCACTTGGAACAACCTGTCTAGCCTGTCACGCTCAGATTGCAGGTACAAAGGAGTGATACCATCATCTACTGTCCTCTAGAAGTTGACGATTCACCACCTTACACTAGGTAGGGCAAGTGTACTCACAATTAACATTTAACACTGAATGCTTAGACGCCCTCACTGGAAGCCACATCGGCCAGCAGTTCCAGCTCTCTCACCCGCTAGAGCAGAAGCACTTCCTGGTATATCATGTTTTTACTTATTCTGTCAGGCCTCCTTTGTTCTCTCTAAAAATCATCTTTCAAAAAATAAGTTTCCAGGAACTGAGTTTGGGGGGGCGGGG
>NW_011494826.1:8610145-8618386 GCF_000754665.1 Bison bison bison | reverse complement strand
GGGGAGGGGTGGGGACCCATGATGTCTACATGAATCACAAAACACATTAGTTTCAATTTTAAAGCCATCGAAGGTCAAATGTCAAAGATCCGTTCAATCAACCCTCAAGGCCATGGTAGAGACAAGCAGGGGAACCACTCAGAGGTGAGTGTGGTGCTGCTGAATTTGCAGAAGTGATTGCCCAGGTTCCCTGGGCACAAAACATCCCCCTCTGTGGCCTTGGGCCCACCTGGAAAACAGATAAGCATCACCGTCACCTTCCTTTAAGATGTACTTAAATTAGTTGAGGTTTGGAAGGAGCTGTGAAAGCAAAATGATACTCATAGATGCTAACGCTTAGCCGATTTTCTGAATTTCATGGTCTTATTTTGGCATCGCATGTCACATGACATACACTGAGAAGCAGGAAATATCACCACCTTGTATCTGATTATTCTTGCTTAAGTTACAGAAAGACTTACCTCAGGGATTAAAAACAACTCCAGAAGACTCATGTCTTCATGCATTATTAAGGAAGAAGGCTATTATTTGCCAGGCATCTTAATATCCTATAACATAGCCTATCATTTTTATTAGTTATGCTTTACAAACACCCATGAACGTGATGTGGCAGTTTTGTCACCATCGTACAGCTTCAGAAATAGGCAAAGATTGCACACATGCCTTGCATAGGCAACTTCCTAAAATTAGAACTCCTGGTTTTTAAATTACCAATCTCTCCTATGAATCAAACCTTCTGTACAAAAGAAATTGTCCAAAACCTGCATCATAAGCAGCTGAAAGAAAAAAGTATATGGCTTTCAGAAATTCTGTGAATGTCAGAAACAGTCTTCTTTATAGGGGTTGCCTATAAAGAACATACTAAGTTCTATAAGCTCCAAGCTTTGAAAGAAAGGCCATGTGTATACTGGAAATTGTCTATTTAAAAAACATTTTAACATAGGAGACTTCATGTCATTATTTAACTTGCTGAGGAATGATTTACCTCCTTTCAGAGCTAAGCAAAAAACAGAGCCCTGAATGCCTTGCTGAAGAGTATGGACCTTTCACTAATGACAAAAGGGGTTATGTGAAATACTCAGGCTTACATTTTGAAAAACTCACTCAGGCTTCACGGAAGGATGGTCTGGAAAAGGCAACACTCTGTGCAGAGAAATGAGTTAGGGAAGCTGAGAGATTATACAATCATAGTAGCTGAAGCTGAAGCTCCAATACTTTGTCCACCTGATGCGAAGAGCTGACTCATTGGAAAAGAGCCTGATGCTGGGAAAGATTGAAGGCAAAAAGAGAAGGGGGCAGCAGAGGATGAGATGGTTAAATGGCATCACCGACTCAATGGACATGAGTTTGAGCAAGCTCCAGGAGATGGTGAAGGACAGGGAAGCCTGGTGTGCTGCAGTCCATGGGGTCACAAAGAGTCAGACTCAACTGAGTGACTGAACAACGAGTAGCTTAAATTCGAGGCTAGAGATACACACACACACACACATCCAAGAGGTGTTAAGTAAATAAAATCAGAGGGTGGAAAGAGGCCAGAGGTAGGGAATTGTGAGTTCACCATGAGTAGAGACTGACCTTGGGTGGAAAGGGGAATATCTTCATCATAATAGGGGAGAAGAACAAATGTGTGTTGGAAAAATGAAGAAGGAACATGCCCCAAACCATCAGGGAATGTCAGTGGAAGGTGAGGGGAAAGTGGTTAGGAGATAGAAGGTGAGGGGAAAGTGGTCAGGAGATGGAAGTTGGTAGGAGACAGATTTTGATCCAGATGGCTACAGAGGACCAGGCTTTCCATGAGTGTGGAAGAAGTAGGGCTTGAGGTGGGACGTGGACAAGCAACCAGGGCTAGAAATCCCCGGCAGGAGAAGTCCTGGGGACCAGGTGGGGCTGGGTTAAGCCAGGAGCTAGGAGGATGCTCTGTGAACCAGGGAAGGTATTTGTCATAGAACAAAGCTCTTCTCTGCTAATTCCTCAGTTCCTATCAAACTTACTCCAAAGTCTAATTCTGATCTCAAATGTGCACTTTCAGTTGTTCCTTCCAAGAAAGTGTCATCTATAAATTAGAAGGGTGATGTTTTCTAGACCTACTCACCAAAGAAAATATTAAAATACCTGGCCACAGGGAGTGCTCAGGCTGCTATTATACCAAGGCTGGCAACCTCCATTTCAAGACCCATGTACTCTGGGACACACGGTCCCTGCGCACTGATCATGAGGCGTGACGAATAGCCTCCAAAGTCTGCTAAAGTCAAACAAAAGAAGACAAATTTCGGAGGTCAAAGCACATGCATGTGTGCACATACACACACACAGACACACACACAGACACACACACAGACACACACAAAGAATGGTTTTACTTAGGGCAAAAATGAATCAAAAACACATTTTAAAAAACTAAATAAATGTAAATGTCCCTGCAACTACATCAACTGCTTTGTATTTCAAGTATAACTTAAGATTAAAAAAAAATATCAGTTTCCTAGGAAAATTTTGTAATGTGGCATACAGAAAATTTAAAGTCCTGAAGTTGTTCCTAAAAATCATGCCTGTCCAAGGATCTCCCCAAGTTCACTAATAAAGGCTGTGAGACAACAGGATTCCAAGGACTCTTTAGAGGAATGTATAGCACTCCATTCAGAAAAAAAAAAAAATTAATTATATGTTTTTTTCCATGCCACAAAAGCCACAAAAGGTCATCAATTTAACCAAAATATTCACGTAGAGATTCTGCCAGGCCGCTGGGTCCATAATGCCAAGCTGGGCAGGTGTCTTCTGCAAAAGCCCTTCCATCTGAAGACTCTCCCTTCATGTTTATTTCCTTTCTCTTAATTTCACTAATCCTGCTTTCTCTGAGCCCAAACCTGCACAGCCAAAAGATGCTGTATATGGAAAATCTTTTAAAGCTCAATTTTAAAGTGTAATATCCAAGCTGAAATAGTAATAGTATAAATGTTTTTACAACTGAAAAAAAAAAATACCTCTCTTCCTACTTTTCATGTCCACGTTTGTCTATTTCTGGAAGACTTTCTATCCCAGTATGCACAGTTTATACATCTAGGCCAGATACAGAAGCTCAGCCATTGTGCAGGAGAAACCATGTAGCGCCTTGCTGCCTTGTTTGTTTTTTCTGGCAGGCTTCCCCTGGAGTACCGGTCTAGAGGGAAAATGCATACCTCTACGTACGAAGCAAAATAACAATCCCTAGAAGTTCACTTTCTCCTTCGATCATTTTTTAATCTTGAAAAAGAAACTCAAGATAAAGAGGACGATGGTGTCCCTCCTCAAAATCAGCTCATTGGCATGATTAAGTTTTTCTGAGATCTGAAAGAAAAATCTAGAGCTTCTTCACTTAAAAATGAAGAATTCCATGAGGCCATGTAACTGTAAAAAGGAGGTTTTACTCATGTCTTTCTCTATGTAGATTTATGAGGGTTTCTGGTGACATGAAGTATGTTCTTTACCGAATTCCTCAAGTGAAGCAAAACCACACATATCTGGTTCTAAAGCAACATTACAGAGTCGCCAGTTTACATAGTAGATGTGAAATGGTTATCTGCAATTCCCGCATACCTGTGAAGTGGGACTGGACCATAACAACTGTCTGGGAAGAGAAAAAAAATTTAATGCAAAAAAATACACATTTTTAAATTTCCAGTCTAAAAATTGGCTGACAAACCACCTCAACAACTACTCACAAGAAACATTCTGGCATAGTGGACACTGGATAGAAAGCAGGGAATCTTGGTGACTAAATTTATCTAAAGAATGAGCTCATAGCTTTTGCAGAATAGACACTTCATGCAGTCATGAGTTCCCCCTTAAATTCAAACTAATGGCTACTCTGAAATTGCTGACCAATTTTTAACTTTACTAACCATTCTTCTCGGAGAAGGCAATGGCACCCCACTCCAGTACTCTTGCCTGGAAAATCCCATGGATGGAGGAGCCTAGTGGGCTCCAGTCCATGGGGTCGCTAGGAGTCAGACACGACTGAGAGACTTCACTTTCACTTTTCACTTTCAAGCATTGGAGAAGGAAATGGCAACCCACTCCAGTGTTCTTGCCTGGAGAATCCCATGGACAGGGGAGCCTGGTGGGCTACAGTCCACGGGGTCTCAAAGAGTGGGACACGACTGAGCAACTTCACTTTCACTTTCTAGGTTTGTAATAGCTTTTCTTCCAAGGAGCAAGTGTCTTAATTTCATGACAGCAGTCACTATCTGTGGTGATTTTAGAGCCCAAGAGAGTAAAATCTGCCACTGTACATTGAGATGTAACCAAATTTTAGGCACCATATTCAAAGTTGAGAATAACTGCAGAAACAGAGATAAACATAGTTCCTGTTTTCTCAGAGCTTTAGTCTAGCAGATAGACAGTTTTGGATAAATAATGGCACAGCAAGTTCCGGAATGAATACCAATGGTGATTAGTACTATAATTAGAGTTTCAGGCTACATAACACGGTTCTTAACCTGATGGGGAGCACCAGGCACAGCTTTTCAGCAAAAGCAATGTTTAGGCTGAGATAGGTGGAGTTTGCAGGAGCTACCCAAACACATAACAGGCCAAGGAAATTACTTGCTCAAAGTCCCTAAACCAGAAGGTACCTGATGAAGTCCAGTGAGATTTGACCATAGGGAAAAAAGTAGAAGGAAAAGTTGCTTAGAATGAGGTGTGGAAGAAAAAAAAGGAACCTAAGCCATTTCACAATTTTAACCATTTACTCAAAGTGCACCAAGAGCTTACTGAGGACTACAAGTGAAGGTATGATGTAATTAGGCCTGCTTTTTTTTTTTTTCCAAAAAACACTTTAAAGACAGTGTGTGAATCATAGAAAAGAGGGCATGTGAGCAGATACAGAGAGAACAATAAGAAAGGTATTTGAGCCACTGAAAAACCAGCATTCAGACCAATATGCTGTCACTGAGAGAAAAGGGAACATTAAGTATTGGGTTAAATCATTTTAAATTGCCTCTTTCTTTTGTCATAAATGTTTGCTCATTAGCAATTGCGTGAGAGGCAGGCTTGACAAGCCCTCGTGCTTCCTTGGGTTTTGGGGAGGGGGCTTGAGGGGAAAGGGCCAAGGACAATGTCCAGTTTTCTGGACTGTACAGATGATAATGCCACTTGCTGAAATGGAATAAACAGGAGGAAGAGCAGATTTGAAAAAAAAATTATGATTTCCATTAAGGACAAGTTTTATGAGAAGTCTCTGAGCCACACAAGAAAGTATGGACTTGTCCATACAGTGATCTGGACTCTATGGCAAGCTCTAGGTTGGAGATTGTGGTTTGAAAGCCATCAGCATATGGAAGCCACAGGAGAAGATGAAATCACCTACAGAGAGGGAGAAAGAGAAATACAGAGAAACAGAGCTGTGGTTCTTAACAAGGAGTGCTATTAGGAATCCCTGTGGAATTTTCTTTTCTCAAAATACACATACCAGAGACCTAATAAATTGGAATATCTGAGGTTTTGGATATGTATAGCTGGAAAAAAAAAAACCTCCCCAAATGTTTCTGCAATGTACATCCAGGATTAAAATAGCCAGAAAAGTGATATAAGAAAAGAGATTCAAAGATATAGAGGTCTAAGAAAAGCCCAACATTTAGATCTGAGAGGAGATGGGAGAACCGGCAAAGAGATTGAAAAAAGAACTGTCAGAAAGTAAAAGAGGGATTTCCCTGGTGGTCCAGTGGTTAAGACTTTACCTTCCAAAGCAGGGGGTGAAGGTTTGATCCCTGGTCAAGGAGCTAAGATCTCTCATGCCTCAGGAGCAGTATTGTAACAAATTCAATGAAGACTTTAAAACTGGCCCACATAAAAAGAAAATTTTATGTGGACAAAAAAAGTCTTGTGTGTTTTTTCTAATTTAAAAAAAAAGAAGGGAAAAGAAAAGAAAGAAAAGAAAAAGTGGAAATGAGGAAGTGGTCACATGGGTGGAAAGGCTTTCAGAGGTGAGATTAAGGCTGGGAGGACTGAAAAGTGACTACTGAGTTCAAGACACAATAACCTCAGCATAAGGGGTGCCAGGATCTCACAGAGTGATTCATGATGGAGTCGGAGGTGAGGAAAGGACCCTAAGAAGCTGGAGAGAGAGGAGAAATCTAGAGCAAGGGTTGGAGGGGGATATGGGGTCATCTGGGCCACGTGGTTTCCTCTTGATCACAGTCTCTTTGTTGGGAACAGAAATTCTCTCTGAGATACCTCTGCTCTCCATGGTGCCCCACAAACTGCTCTCATGCAGCAAGAACCATCTGAACTTAGAAGGTCTCCTCAGGAACATATATACCTTACATCACCCTGACTCAGTTACTTCCTCTTATTCTAGAGGCTGAGTGTGCCTGGCACCCTGCTCATCACTGAGAGCCCAGAGAAGATGGGATCCATGTTATCACAGGTGTTTTAAGTGGACCTCTGCCAAAAGGGTTGTATGGCCATAGTGGAAGGGGATTCCTCGGGGTCTCCACTGTAGACGCAGTTGCAGGGGGAGTGGGGGGTCATTTGATTTTACTCAGGCAAGTACCCGAATCTCGTGAGTGTAACTGTATGGACTATATTTTTTTGCTACCTAAATGTTCCTATGAGAACATCTAGGGGAAATCTGGACTTCATTGCACTCTTCTGAAGTTATGCAGGCAGGATAAGACATCTAAAGCCGGGAAGCTACCTTGGGGAACCCCAGCTCACAGCCCTTAGCTATTTAATGAGTTTTTCAGTCTGCACTGACAGTAGCAATATCCCTTACCACTTTAAAGAGCTGGTTAAAGGCCTTCTTCGCAGCTGGAGAACTTTCTGGCCTCTCCTTTCTTTGAGAAGCCTGCAGGGGTAAAGGCCAGGGCTCCCTAAGAAGTTCTGAATGGGGGGACTGGGCTGTGATGGGGACCCAGTTGTCTTTTCTCAAAGTTCAGAGAGATCTGGAAAGAGAAGGAGCTAGGATCACAGGATCCTCTCCCTAGAAGAGGGGGCACACAGCACCTGGCTGGGGTTACCTGGCCACTAGGGGGCTTTAGTCACACACTGGAAGACAGACAGAGACAGGTGAACAACACTTCACCTGTTCTGGGAGTACATTTCGGTTTTCTCCACCTAATCAGATCCCTGCCCTAAAGGTCTCCTCATGTCACTAAAAATGCCAGTCAAACCCCAGTGTCAAAATGAACACAGAGCTTTAAAACAGTACTTCGATTGATGATTTATGATTAGCAAATTCTCCAAGGAACTATGAAAGTAAACTCACAGACGATCCATGAATAAAGTTGGAAGATGTGAAGGAACAGCCAGGAGCTGCATCCATTCACTGCATTTCAAGAAAGAAAACGCAAGGGTACAACAGACTTAGGAAGTCTGAATGATGCTAAAGAGCAATTGAATGGAAGATGCTTTGGTCATCTCTGGGGAATTCACTACTCCAGGGCATAGTTTGATTTTAGAGACGTTTGGAGCTAAGACCTTTACTTTATAAATGAGATCCAGGCAAAACTAAGTGCTTACTTTAAAAACATCCTTTCCTAGTTGTTCAAAAGAGAACAAACTTAGGCCCTGTCATAAAATGTGCCTGGAAACTATTAATGTATCAGTGGTCTTAAATGGAAACATTTCCTGTAAATACACAAGATCCAACATGTGTTAACTAAAAGTGACTTTTTTCCAAGAGATTTTCATACTTTTTGAGCAAGTAGCTACCATACCTTTGGTAAAATTAAATCCTTCCTTAAAAATATTCCTTTACATTCCAAACACCGAAAAATTTTATCTAGAATCTTTAGATACTGCTAAATTCTGAAAGAGATGGGAATACCAGACCACCTGACCTCCCTCTTGAGAAATCTGTATGCAGGTCAGGAAGCAACAGTTAGAACTGGACATGGAACAACAGACTGGTTCCAAATAGGAAAAGGAGTACATCAAGGCTGTATATTGTCACCCTGCTTATTTAACTTATATGCAGAGTACATCATGAGAAACGCCGGGCTGGAGGAAGCACAAGATGGAATCAAGATTGCCAGGAAAAATATCAATAACCTCAGATATGCAGATGACACCACCCTTATGGCAGAAAGTGAAGAGGAACTCAAAAGCCTCTTGATGAAAGTGAAAGTGGAGAGTGAAAAAGTTGGCTTAAAGCTCAACATTCAGAAACTGAAGATCATGGCATCTGGTCCCATCACTTCATGGGAAATAGATGGGGAAACAGTGGAAACAGTGTCAGACTTTATTTTTCTGGGCTCCAAAATC